>NC_088227.1:3663608-3827833 GCF_036934945.1 Oncorhynchus masou masou
TTATGTGCATAGTTGAGCATCTTTTTGTGACAAAATATCTAAAACGGGAACGTTTTCATCCAAAAATGAAATAAAGATGTAAGAGGTTAACTAGGAAGTTGGGGCACCACAAAATAATGTTTCTGGAGCTGTTGTCTTCCGAATAAACTCTTAAAGATCTGGTAATCTATTATATCAATAGCAGTCATGTCACGGTTTTCTATAGGTGAAAGAGAGTCAGACCAAAATGCGGCGTGGCTATTGCGATCCATGTTTAATGAAACTGAAGTAAACACAAATCAATATGAAAAAACAATAAACAATACATGAAAACTGAAACAGCCTAATACTGGTGCAAACTAACACACGACAGACATAAGGACAATAAGGACAATCCCCCACGAAACACTCAAAGAATATGGCTGCCTAAATATGGTTCCCAATCAGAGACAACGATAAACACCTGCCTCTGATTGAGAACCACTTCAGACAGCCATAGATTATCCAAGAACACCCCACTAAGCTACAATCCCAAATACCTGTGAAAAAACCCCAGGGCAAAACACACCACATACAAAAACCCATGTCACACCCTGGCCTGACCAAATAGATAAAGAAAACTCAAAATACTAAGACCAGGGCGTGACAAGTCAATTATTAATCGTCACCTCATTGTCTCATTGGAACGTTGTAAAATTCTTGGATATTATTTTCACGAATAATAAGTTGAATCGGCAATAAAACATTTTATTTAATTATTTATTTACTAAATACATAAAATAATAATCACACAGAATTACATATACACAGGATGGATCATACATTGATTACTAATTATGTCATAAAATAAAACATCCCTAGCGGACAAAATCTATATGACGGCCGGTTACACAAGAAAAAGGGTTGGGTTTGAATGAAAGAGCAGGAAGACCGAGGAACAAAAGGATTGGGTCTCTATCAGACCTTGAGAAGCTATGCTATTGTATATACAGAATTGTATGCATTCTAAATAATCGGCTATTCGGAAAAGGAAAATGAAAGAAATATATTTACTCTGAGCTGCACTTTGATAGATTGGTTAAAGATGGAAGGCTGGGTTGCCCTGCAGAGATCACCCCTGTCATTTGAAGAATATTTCTGTTCGTAGGACGGATACGTTACCCCGTCGTTCTGAGGAGATTGTCTGTCCTTTCCTGGGCCACGCCCATTTACAGCTGGTGCTAATAACTCGATGTCTCGGATATATCACTTCTTTAGTGGATAAGAGTTCAAAGTTCATACCAAGTTGCCATACTCAGCTCGTGCTGTCTTCTGACTGGTGTAGTCGAAATGTATCCTTCCACCGTGGTGATCGTCACCTCCACGTAGAAATTAGCCCTTTTGAACGTACCAGTCCTCACATTATCGGGAACACAAGGTTGACTTTCGCCAATGGGCTTTTGTAGTGGGGGAGAGAAGGGCATGTTTCATAGTTCTCAACCAATGTCTATACATTTGGGCATGGCCACTGAGCGAGCATAGTTTACCTATGAAAACAAATCTCTCATTTCAAAACTAAAATAAAGTGTTATCTTTTCACAAATAGTTTCAAATTTTTTAACATTTAAATTGCAAAACATTTCCATGTGAATCTGATAGAATATGTAGACTTTCCATGATACAATTTATGTCATCCTGTCATCAGATATAATACCCTAGACACCAAGTGATCTGACATCATGTTCTTTAATTAAGTACCAACGGGCACTTCAACTGGTTGGATTACAGAAAGATTGCTCTTTCCCCCAACCTTTTGATGTTGCCCTACTCTCTCTATGTTAACAAAGGGCTTTCCAAGAGTCCATTCTGTAGAGTAGAGAGAGAAAAGGGGGAAGGTATTTATGGGGGTCATAAACCTCACCAACAGGGCAACGTCATGATACTATGGATATTGAGAACACATTAACATCAACACTCCATAGGATATACCCATTGGACTTGGGGCTCTGCTGGGAGTTCAAATTCTGCTTTGCCAATAAAATCATAATAAATACTGACAATTAAATATTGTGTTATTGTTATGCGTATTATTATTATTATTAAGGGGAGGGGGGTAGTTCAACAATTAACCTCAAAAGGTTCTTCAAAAGGTTCTTTGAGGATCCATTAAACGGGGTTCTTCAAAGAACTTCTAGGGGTCCCTCCACAGTTTCACTTTGAAGTAACCCTAAAGGATACTCCAGGAACTTTTTATTTTTTGAGTGTATATTGTATGTGCCATACAGGGTGAACTTGCCCCACGAGAGAATGATGCAAAAAAAAATGTAAGCACCTCACAGCAGTCCACAGCCTGAACATATAGAAAATGACAGTGACTTTTCAAGTGCTCAGATGCCTTGACAATATGTTGTTTAGTTTCCAGCCTGAAATACCTCTCAACCATACTCCAGTAGCTGTCAGTTTCTATTTCAGTTTTGGAACAGAAGACATATTATTTTCCACTATAATGGCATGATCTCTGTACAGTGAATGCCAGCAGCTTGCAACATGATTTTCTTTCCAACAGGCTCCATTGAATGACCGGTCAAAAAAAACTATGCAGGGAAGCCATCGTAACAGCTGTGTTTGCTACTAAAGAAGACGTAAGGTTGATGATTTGTCATTCTGCATTAGGACCGTCCTTTGGTGCAATGGCACTGACCTTTCACTCTCCCAGTCTCATTAAAGAAAGGCATGCTGGGAAAGCAGTTATGAGGTTATGCATTGCTCAATGCCTCTATCTCCTCCCCTGAGTGGCAATACACATTCTCCAGCAACCTTGTCGTTTGACCTCCGTCATAACTGGGCAAATTGGATATCTGTTTTCCTCTTCAAAAAGAGAGAGATGAAATAGAAAAACAAACTCCTTCAGGCCTACATAATATTAATCTCCGGTATATGATTAGTCATAATCATGGGTGTTTGACAGGTAACTAAAGGAAACTATCACTTGTGAGAGTCGTGAGAGTAAAGATGTGGAATATGGAGTTCTAAGTGCAAACGTAGTTATGTTAAAAGTAAAGAAATACATGTTTGCATACAAAATCTATCAAAGCATCCTCTTATGTAGAATTTTCTATTGCAAATTATTGTCCATGTTCATACTGTATGATTTAGTTTCACAGTAAAAAAACTCATCCTCTCCTCCAGTTCTTAATCCTACTTGTTCTTGCATTATGTTGATAGCTATCACAATTATGCTTACAAGGTCCTTCCAAAAATTGCCATAATTTAAATTCACTAAATTGGCTAAATAATGAACAGGACACCTTCATGTCATGGCCATTGTAATTTCATGACACCTGAACACACGATCACTACAGATGTAGGATCTTAATTTGAGCCAGATTGCAAAAGCAGGAAAATAATCCTGCATCTAGAGGAAATGTGAGTAATTATGTGGATTATAATTAACCTGTTGAAACTCTGAGGGCGCTATATCATTTTTGGATAAAAAGAAGTGCCCGTTTTAAGCGCAATATTTTGTCACAAAAAGATGCTCGACTATGCATATAATTGGTAGCTTTGGAAAGAAAACACTCTGACGTGTCCAGAACTGCAAAGATATTCTCTGTGCGTGCCCTAGAACGTGAGCTACAGGCAAAACCAAGATGAGACGGCATCCAGGAAATGAGCAGGATTTTTGAGGCTCTGTTTTCCATTGTCTCCTTATATGGCTGTGAATGCGAGAGGAGTAAGTCTGCCCTTTCTGTCGTTTCCCCAAGATGTCTGCAGCATTGTGACGTATTTGTAGGCATATCATTGGAAGATTGACCATAAGAGATCACATTTACCAGGTGTCCGCCCGGTGTCCTGCGCCGAAATTGGTGCGCAAAAGTCAGCTGCAAGTATTTTTCCACAGAATTCAGAGAAGAATGCAGGCTTCCACGAACGATATATCAATGAAGAGATATGTGAAAAAACACCTTGAGGATTGATTCCAAACAACGTTTGCCATGTTTCGGTCGATATTATGGAGTTAATTCGGAAAAAGTTTGACGTTGTAGGTGACTGAATTTTCGGTTCGTTTCGGTAGCCAAATGTGATGTACAAAACGGAGCGATTTCTCCTACACAAAGACGCTTTCAGGAAGAACTGAACATTTGCTATGTAACCGAGAGTCTCCTCATTGAAAACATCCGAAGCTCTTCAAAGGTAAATGATTTTATTTATTTGGTTATCTGGTTTTGTGAAAATGTTGCGTGCTAAATGCTACTCAAAATGCTAAGCTAGCTTAGCATACTCTTACACAAATTAGTGAATTGCTATGGTTCAAAAGCATATTTTGAAAATCTGAGATGACAGTGTTGTTAAGAAAAGGCTAAGCTTGAGAGTAGGCGCATTATTTTCATTTTATTTGCGATTTTCAGAAATCGTTAACGTTGCGTTATGCTAATGAGCCTGAGGCTTTAGTCACGATCCAAGGATCCGGGATGGGGAGTTTCAAGAGGTTTAATGGACATTTTTGTAGGGGTTGATACATTTTTAATTAGGGCAAATCAAGTACAAACTTTAGAAGCCTTTTAAAACCTTAGATACACTCAATGCAGGAAAATTCTCATCAACAAAAGAGTGATCAAATTAAGAGCATCACTAAAGGTAATGTCACGGCCGTTGAAGTAACTGGACCAAGGTGCAGCGTGGTAAGCGTACATTTTCTCTTTTATTTGAAATGACGCCGACAAAACAATAAACAAAACCATCCGTGAAGCTTCAGGCTATGTGCCATCAAACAAAGTTAACTTCCCACAAACCAGGTGGGAAAAAGGGTACCTAAGTATGGTTCCCAATCAGAGACAACGATAAACAGCTGTCCCTGATTGAGAACCATACCCGGCCAAAACATAGAAATAGAAAATCATAGAAACAAAAAACATCAAATCAAATTTTATTTGTCACATACACATGGTTAGCAGATGTTAATGCGATTGTAGCGAAATGCTTGTGCTTCCAGTTCCGACAATGCAGTAATAACCAACAAGTAATCTAACTAACAATTCCAAAACTAATATCTTATACACAGTGTAAGGGGATAAAGATACAGCATCCTGGCGGTGATACAGCCCGACAGGATGCTCTCGATTGTGCATCTGTAGAAGTTTGTGAGTGTTTTTGGTGACAAGCCAAATTTCTTCAGCCTCCTGAGGTTGAAGAGGCGCTGCTGTGCCTTCTTCACGATGCTGTCTGTGTGAGTGGACCAATTTAGTTTGTCTGTGATGTGTATGCCGAGGAACTTAAAACTTACTACCCTCTCCACTACTGTTCCATCGATGTGGATAGGGGGGTGTTCCCTCTGCTGTTTCCTGAAGTCCACAATCATCTCCTTAGTTTTGTTGACGTTGAGTGTGAGGTTATTGTCCTGACACCACACTCCGAGGGCCCTCACCTCCTCCCTCTAGGCCGTCTCGTCGTTGTTGGTAATCAAGCCTACCACTGTTGTGTCGTCCGCAAACTTGATGATTGAGTTGGAGGCGTGCGTTGCCGCGCAGTCGTGGGTGAACAGGGAGTACAGGAGAGGGCTCAGAACGCACCCTTGTGGGGCCCCAGTGTTGAGGGTCAGCGGGGTGGAGATGTTGTTGCCTACCCTCACCACCTGGGGGTGGCCCGTCAGGAAGTCCAGTACCCAGTTGCACAGGGCGGGGTCGAGACCCAGGGTCTCAAGCTTGATGACGAGCTTGGAGGGTACTATGGTGTTAAATGCCGAGCTGTAGTCGATGAACAGCATTCTCACATAGGTATTCCTCTTGTCCAGATGGGTTAGGGCAGTGTGCAGTGTGGTTGAGATTGCGTCGTCTGTGAACCTATTTGGGCGGTAAGCAAATTAGAGTGGGTCTAGGGTGTCAGGTAGGGTGGAGGTGATATGGTCCTTGACTAGTCTCTCAAAGCACTTCATGATGACGAAGTGAGTGCTACAGGGCGGTAGTCGTTTAGCTCAGTTACCTTAGCTTTCTTGGGAACAGGAACAATGGTGGCCCTCTTGAAGCATTTGGGAACAGCAGACTGGTATAGGGATTGATTGAATATGTCCGTAAACACACCAGCCAGCTGGTCTGCGCATGCTCTGAGGGCGCGGCTGGGGATGCCGTCTGGGCCTGCAGCCTTGCGAGGGTTAACACGTTTAAATGTTTTACTCACCTCGGCTGCAGTGAAGGAGAGACCGCATGTTTCCGTTGCAGGCCGTGTCAGTGGCACTGTATTGTCCTCAAAGCGGGCAAAAAAGTTATTTAGTCTGCCTGGGAGCAAGACATCCTGCTCCGTGACTGAGCTGGCTCACTTGTAGAGACGCTCTCAGATGCGGTGCAGCCAGCGGGTTTCGTCACACATCGCGCCGACAGAAACAAACACCTTTCTGGTAAGAAGAGTGGTGGGGGCGTATGCCTTATGGCTATCGAGACGTGGTGTGATCACAGAAACAAACAGGAACTCAAATCCTTCTGTTCACCTGATTTAGAATTCCTCACAATCAAATGTAGACCGCATTATCTACCAAGAGAATTCTCTTCGATTATAATCACAGCCGTATATATTCCCCCCCAAGCAGACACATCAATGGCTCTGAACGAACTTTATTTGACTCTTTGCAAACTGGAATCCATACATCCTGAGGCTGCATTTATTGTTGCTGGGGATTTTAACAAGGCTAATCTGAAAACAAGACTACCTAAAATGTATCAGCATATCGATTGCGCCACCAGGGCTGGCAAAACCTTGGACCACTGTTATTCTAACTTCCGCGACGCATATAAGGCCCTGCCTCGCCCCCCTTTCGGAAAAGCTGACCATGACTCCATTTTGCTGATCCCTGCCTACAGACAGGAACTAAAACAAGAAGCTCCCACGCTGAGGTCTGTCCAACGCTGGTCCGACCAAGCTGATTCCACACTCCAAGACTGCTTCCATCACGCGGACTGGGACATCTTTCGTATTGCGTCAGATAACAACATTGACGAATACACTGATTCGGTGTGCGAGTTCATTAGAACGTGCGTTGAAGATGTCGTTCCCATAGCAACGATTAAAACCTTCCCTAACCAGAAACCGTGGATTGATGGCAGCATTCGCGTGAAACTGAAAGCGCGAACCACTACTTTTAATCAGAGCAAGGTGACTGGTAGCATGACCGAATACAAACAGTGCAGCTATTCCCTCCGTAAGGCTATCAAACAAGCTAAGCATCAGTACAGAGACAAAGTAGAATCTCAATTTAACGGCTCAGACACAAGAGGTATGTGGCAGGGTCTACAGTCAACCACGGACTACAAGATGAAATCCAGCTCATAGATGCCCACCCCAACTCACGCCCTGACCAAACCAAAATAGAGACATAAAAAGGATCTCCAAGGTCAAGGCGTGACAGGTAAACATTTCTGCCCAATTTCATGCACACTATCATTTTTGTACGGCTGTGTGGAAAGTGTTTTGCATACAGATGTGATGCGATAATAAGACAATTTTTCTCTACGTCAAATGAATGACAGCAGGAATTACCTGCACAAAAATTTCCACAACTATCTGTCTAACTCTCTCAAGCCTCATCAAGCAATGTTTGCAAACCTTTATGAAGCCTCCGTGAGCTCTTTTCTGTTAAGTATATTTTTTGCAAGGCATGTGTTTATTAGCTTGTGCCTGTGTGTTTTGCAGTGGAACTGAGATTTGGGTGCTTCGTGCTCGCTGTTGAGCAAGTACCCCTTTCATTAAAAGTAGACTGTGCAGAACACCGGAGGCAGAGAGGATTTCTGGTCTGGGGAGCCGCAACAAGCCCGAGCTACCCTACCCACACACTGTTAATTAAGAACCCAGTGCCCTTACCCTGCCCCAGCATGAGTGCCTGTCCTCTGGGGACGGAATAAACTGGGCCTCCAGGCTCCACTGTCTGAGCAGGCCTCAGGAGGTCACCGGCTGGGGCAACAGAGCATACAGACAGACTGTGCTTCTTAGTGGGACACTGTTTTTACCCAATTAAGACTTCCCCTTCTTATCGCCACCAACATCAAGGTCTACTGGTCACACAAATTAAGGGTCAATTATGCCTTGGAAGCACCAGAGAGATCAAAGGGGTGTCCACTGAATTAGAAACCGCTCTGGAGAGGAAAACAGCTTGATTAGGTTGGATTGGGTGTTTTAAAAGGAAGCTGACCACCAGAACCACACCAAATAATTTATGAACAGCTGCCTTAAAAATGGGTCAAAGTTAAACACATTGAGACAACTGTTGTTAGCCCAATTGTTGTTATTCTGCAAGATATGAGCTCTGATAATGCATTCATAATGATACAAGGCACAGTCCAATTCAACTGAATCTTTTCCTCTACCAGGCACTCAAAACTAAAAGGTTTTGCGGTGAAAAATATGGAAGGAATCAAACCGACTGAGAATTACAGCTGCTCCAAGACACCATCTGATTGGCTGTATCTGCAAAAAATTATCAGCCTACAGAAGAATGAAGAAATAGAAAAAAAACAACAAGAACAAAAAAGACAGGGGAAAACATAATTCATCTTCCCTCACTTTGTTTCCTTGATTCTCTCCCTGGCAGTAATTCAGTGCCAATCTTCCAGCAGTCAAACACATTTAAGAAATGAATGGAGCGTTATGGATTCAAATGTAATTCAGTTAATGAAAACCCTCTCAATATAAACAGAGGGGTGCTTATTGAACTGGCGTCGGGGAACGGTTGAAACACCAACGCTCGGTCCGTTTGATATTTACAGATGGGCCCTTCTATTCCCAGGCGAGATGAGATAGGGTGCCAATCCAATTTCAAAACGTGTGTAACAATATCTGCTCGGGCACATGTGGTCGTGTTTATTGACCATGTAGAAATGCATTTTGGAAATGCTAACTTGTGTGTCTACGTGTTCCATGACCTGCTAGTGTTTCATGTCTGAGTGCTATTCCTAGTGGTTAGCCCACCTGTTCTGCCCCCCCGACAGAAACAGAAAACTAATTGGTAAATAGAAAGTGGGCAATAAACGGTGTTCAGCTACTGTTTGGGGACTTGCATTTGTTGAGCCCATCCTTTGTGAATGAAGTCATTTTCCTGAGTCTGTTGAAAGCAACAGCATATGAGACAGTTATAACTATTTAGTTAGTGTCCTTCACAGACACATTTTTCAGCATTTATTTGACATACTCCGTGACCCTTTGAAATATTCCAAAACTGTCTGGAGGCCTCAGCAGTGACACCAAGAGAGGATATGTTCATATGTGTGTAACGCTTAGCAGATTCACTCTGGGAGAAAGTTTTTCCCGTGTGTGTGTGTTTATGTATGTGTGTCTATTTGTGTGTGTGGGGGGGGAGGGAGGTAGCCTGACGACTCATATTAAATTATTCCTCTGCTCTTTTGCTCGTAACATACTTTAGTCTGACTGATTGAATTGATTCCAGATCCAAAACATCTCCGGCAGAGAAGAGGTACTCGGAGTGGAGTTCTAGTCTTACACCACCCACCAATTCCAAGTATATTACTTGCTAAAATGTTCAGTCTCTGGAAAATAAAGTTGACGAGCTGAGGGCGAGGATTTCCTTCCAGAGAGACATCAGGGATTATAACACACTGTTTCATGGAGGCATGGCTCTCTCGGGATATACTGTCTGATATACTGTCACGCAGACAGGAATAAATATCTCTCTGGGAAGAAGAAGGGAAGGGGTTATGTTTCATGATGAACTACTCATGGTTTGATTGTAAAAACATACAGTGCAGGAATTCAAGTCCATTTGTTCACCCGACCTAGAATACCTCACAATCAAATGCCGACCGTATTACCTCACCAAATAATTCTCTTCGGTTATAGTCACAGCCATGTATATTCCCGCTCAAGCTTATACCACGACGGTCCTCAAAGAACTTCACTGGACTTTATACAAACTAGAAGCCACATATCCTGAGGTTGCATTTATTGTAGTTTGGGATTTTAACAAAGCAAATTTGAGGAAAATGCCTCAAAAGTTATATCAACATATTGACTGTAGTACTCACACTGCTTAAACACTCGACCACTGCTACTCCAACTTCCGGGATGCCTACAAGGCCCTCCCCCACCTTCCCTTCGGAAAATCTGAGCATGACTCTGTCAGGATTTGGCCAGGGTTGTTCCGGGTTTTTGTCAGTAGATGTCCCCATTGTGCTTTTTGTCCCTGTGTTTTTCCCTTGATCCCCATTATTGTTTGCACCTGTGTCTCGTTTCCCCTGATTGTATTTAAACCCTTTGTTTCCCTCAGTTCTGTGCTCTGTGTTTGTATGTTAGCACCCTGCCCTAGTGTTCTGTGTGCTCTTGTCGATTCCGGGTGACGTTCTTGTGGTATTCTGTTTATTGTTTTTGTTTATTTTTGGTGAGTTTCTTTTGAGTTCTTTTGTGTTTTACCTACCACCTTTTGGATTTGCCATTTTTGTATTTTAGGATTTTTTCTTTATTAAATACACCGTCTTAAGTACTGCTGTGTCTGCCTCATCTTCTGGGTTCTGCTGTCTATTCGTGGCTCAGTTGGTTAAGTGACTGTTTCTCACTCCGGAGACCCAGGTTCAAAACCGGGTCCTGACAGAAACACAGAGCCAAAAATGAACCCAGAGGCAGCCAGTTCCCAGGACCTTTTTGCCACGCTGTCCCACCACCAGAAGACTGTCCAACGCCACGAAGCCGCCCTGGTTCAGCAAGAGGCCTTAATGGCTAGACATTCTCATCTTCTGTCGGAGATGCTGACTTCCATTAAGCAAATATCTGATCAACTTACCCCGGCAACAGTTCCCGTCCCAGTACCTCAAGTTCACGTACCCATGGCAGTTAACCCCCTGGCTGAACCTCGTCTTCCACCTCCCCAACGGTTCTCAGGTGATCCAAGTGCTTGTAAAGGGTTTCTCACTCAATGTTCTCTCTCCTTTGAGCTGCAACCCTCGTCGTTTCCCACCGACCGGTCTAAGATCGCATATATCATCACCCTGCTGTCGGAAAAAGCCCTGGCCTGGGCTACTGCTGTGTGGGATGCCCATAGTTCCTGCTGTGCCAGCTACTCTGCCTTTGCTGAGGAATTCAAACGAGTGTTTCAAGGCCCAAGCAGTGGTTCTGACTCAGCCAAACAGCTCCTGACTCTCCATCAAGGTTGGCGCAGCGTGACGGACTATGCCATCCAGTTCCGCACGGTGGCAGCAGCGAGTGGCTGGAACAATGAGGCGCTCACGGTGTGCTTTCTGAAAGGCCTTTCCGACACTATCCAAGATGAACTGGCCACTCGGGAACCACCGGACAATCTCGAGTCCCTGATCAAGTTGGCCTCACGCATTGACCAGCGTCTGAGAGAGAGAACTCAACCGTAGACCTCTAGCTCCTATCAGTCCCAGCTCCGAGTCCCCACCTTTATCATCACTGGCTCCACCGGAACCCATGCAGATTGGACGCATCTCCCAGGCTGAGAGAGACCGCCGGATGAGGGAGCGACGCTGTCTATATTGCGGCAAACCGGGCCATTTCCGTTCCACGTGTCCCGGGCTCCAGGGAAACGCTCTGTCCCGTACAGACCGGGGGAACTGTAACGGGAAACATAACCTCCTCCCATCTGTCCAACTCCCGTCTGCTCATTCCAGTCACCCTCTCCTGGGACAACCACAAGCTTCACCTTCAAGCCTTGGTAGACTCTGGAGCCGCAGGTAACTTCATGGATGGTGTCTGGGCGAAGGAGAATGGCGTTCCTCTGAACTTCTAAGTGACCCCATGAGGGTTACTACATTGGATGGAAGCCCTTTGGGATCTGGACTTGTCACTCATGTCACTACCTCCTTGAGACTTTCAGTTTCACAACACCAGGAATTGATGAACTTTCATTTGATCTCCTGTTCCGAGTTCCCTCTCGTCCTTGGATACCCCTGGCTTCACAGCCATAACCCTCACATCGACTGGTCTGTGGGCACTATCAAGCAGTGGGGTCCTACGTGCCAAGCTACTTGTATTTTCCAGAATTCCCGAGTTCTACTCCCGAGTCTTTAGAATCCATCGACCTGACCCGAGTTCCCGAGTGTTACCATGACCTCAAACTGGTGTTTAGCAAACAGAGGGCCACCATGCTACCACCCCATAGATCTTATGATTGCCCCATCGACCTGTTTCCGGGCACTTGCCCCCCAGGGGTCGGATCTTTTCCCTATCTCCACCCGAACGAGCTGCTATGGACACCTACATCAAGGACTCTCTGGAAGCAGGCCTCATGCGTCCATCAACCTCCCTGGCGGGAGCAGGGTTTTTCTTTGTGGCCAAGAAAGATGGTGGGTTACGTCCTTGCATCGACTACCGGGGACTCAATGACATAACCGTCCGTAACCACCCGCTACCCCTTATGGCCACAGCCTTCGAGCTGCTCCAGGAAGCAGTTGTTTTCACTAAGCTTGACCTGCGGAACGCATACCATCTTGTGCGGATCAGACCTGGTGACGAGTGGAAGACCGCTTTCAACACGCCTACTGGTCACTATGAATACTTGGTGATGCCCTTCGGCCTGACCAACGCCCCAGCGGTGTTCCAAGCGCTCATAAACGATGTGCTTAGGGATATGCTTAACATATTTGTGTTCGTTTACTTGGATGACATCCTCATCTTTTCGAGCTCCCTTCAAGAACACACTAAGCATGTCAGACAAGTACTCAAACGCCTCCTGGACAGCCATCTGTACGTTAAGCCGGAAAAATGTGAATTCCATTCATCCCGAGTACAATTCCTGGGATTTGTAGTGGAACCCGGTCGAATCCAAATGGACCCTAGGAAGGTAGGGGCGGTTTGGCCCACCCCCAAATCCGTTAAGGATGTTCAGCGTTTCCTGGGCTTCACAAACTTTTACCGCAAGTTCATCAAGAACTTCAGTTTGGTGGCAGCTCCTCTCTCAGCTTTAACCAAAGGTGGCAATGCAAGGTTTTTTTGGGGAAGAGAAGCTGAGACGGCCTTCCAAGGACTCAAGCAGCGCATCCTCTCTGCTCCCATCCTGATACTACCGACTACGGATGAACCATTTGTGGTGGAGGTAGACGCATCAGAGGTTGGTGTTGGAGCTGTCCTGTCTCAGAGGGGTGAAGACAAGAAGCTTCATCCGTGCGCTTTCTTCTCACACCGGCTTACCCCGACTGAGAGGAACTACGATGTGGGATCGTGAACTCCTAGCGGTTAAGATGGCATTGAAGGAATGGAGACACTGGCTCGAGGGGGCTTCTCACCCGTTTCAAGTGCTTACGGACCACAAAAATCTGGAGTATATCCAGCAGGCGAAGCGATTGAACTCTAGACAAGCTAGATGGTCTCTTTTCTTCAATCGATTCCAGTTTATCCTCACCTATCGGCCCGGGTCGAAGAATCTCAAACCGGATGCCCTGTCCCGAGTCTACGCTCCTGCCATTCGAGATGACACGGACATGCCTGTCCTTCCTGCTGCTAAGATTGTGGCTCCGATCTCGTGGCAAGTTGAGGATACCGTGAGACGTGCTCAAGCTAGCGAACCGGACCCTAAAGGAGGCCCTGCCAATCGGTTGTTTGTCCCCAAGGCAGTGAGGACTCAGGTCCTTCTGTGGGGGCACTCCTCTCGCCTCACCTGTCATCCGGGCGTAGGTCGCACCTTGGAGTTCATCCAGCGTAAGTTCTGGTGGCCTACCATAAGAGAAGACGTTGCCACTTTCGTCAATGCCTGCCCCGTGTGCTGCCAGGGCAAATCTTCTCACCTCCGCCCTCAAGGACTCCTTCATCCTTTACCTGTTCCCCACAGACCCTGGTCCCATATCTCATTGGACTTTATTACTGGACTTCCTCCATCCCATGGCAATACTACTATCCTAGTCATAATCGACAGGTTTTCAAAGGCGGCCAGGTTCGTCCCTCTGACTAAGTTACCTTCTGCCAAGGAAACGGCTGAGTTGGTAATTAATCATGTGTTCCGAGTCTTCGGCATTCCTCAAGATGTGGTTTCTGACAGAGGTCCCCAGTTCGCCTCAAGGTTTTGGAAGGCCTTCTGCCAACTCATGGGGGCTTCTGCCAGTCTATCTTCAGGGTATCATCCGGAGTCCAACGGCCAAACAGAGAGGATGAATCAAGAGCTGGAAACCACCCTCCGATGTATGACTCGTGACAACCCATCCACATGGTCATCCTTTATTGTTTGGGCCGAATACGCGCACAACACCTTGCGCTCCTCCTCCACTGGTATGTCCCCGCACGAGTGTCAGTTTGGCTATGCTCCTCCATTGTTCCCGGACCAGGAGGCAGAAGTCAGAGTGCCTTCAGCCTTGAGGTTCGTCAGACGCTGTCGGCTTATGTGGAGGAAGACCCGTCTTAATCTGATGCGTTCCTCACAGAGGTATCAACAACAAGCCAACAGACGTCGCCGTCCCGGGCCTACCCTGCGCCCCGGCCAGAGAGTCTGGCTTTCCACAAGAGACTTACCTCTACGGGTGGAGTCTCGCAAGCTGTCCCAAAAATACATCGGTCCCTTCAAGGTTGCCAGGAGAGTTAACCAAGTTTCTTATCGCCTACACTTACCCAGATCCCTTAAGATTAATCCCACATTTCATGTGTCATTGTTAAAACCTGTTGTTTTTTCTCCCCTTGTCCCGGCAGACAGACCTCCCCCTCCGCCTCGTGTCATTGGAGGCCAGCCGGCTTATACCGTCCACCGGATACTGGATTCCCGCCGGGTGCAGCGGTCCTGGCAGTATCTGGTGGACTGGGAAGGCTACGGTCCTGAGGAGCGCTCCTGGGTTCCTGCCAAAGACATCCTGGACCCTGACCTCATTCGTCAGTTCAGGGTCCTCCACCCTGAGAGAGCTGGTAGGAACGTCAGGAGCCGTTCCTAGGGGGGATTCTGTCAGGATTTGGCCAGGGTTGTTCCGGGTTTTTGTCAGTAGATGTCCCCATTGTGCTTTTTGTCCCTGTGTTTTTCCCTTGATCCCCATTATTGTTTGCACCTGTGTCTCGTTTCCCCTGATTGTATTTAAACCCTTTGTTTCCCTCAGTTCTGTGCTCTGTGTTTGTATGTTAGCACCCTGCCCTAGTGTTCTGTGTGCTCTTGTCGATTCCGGGTGACGTTCTTGTGGTATTCTGTTTATTGTTTTTGTTTATTTTTGGTGAGTTTCTTTTGAGTTCTTTTGTGTTTTACCTACCACCTTTTGGATTTGCCATTTTTGTATTTTAGGATTTTTTCTTTATTAAATACACCGTCTTAAGTACTGCTGTGTCTGCCTCATCTTCTGGGTTCTGCTGTCTATTCGTGGCTCAGTTGGTTAAGTGACTGTTTCTCACTCCGGAGACCCAGGTTCAAAACCGGGTCCTGACAGACTCCATTTTATTCCTCTATTCCTATAGGCAGAATCTCAAACAGGAAGTGGCCATTCTAAGGACTATTCAACGCTGGTCTGAGAAATCGGAATCCAAGCTTCAAGATTATTTTTATCACTCGGACTGGGATATTTTCCGGGTAGCCTCCGACAATAACATTGATGAACACACTGATACTGAGTAAATCAGGAAGTGCGTAGGAGATGTTGTACCCACTGTGACTATTAAAACCTACCCAAACCAGAAACCATGAATAGATGCCATCATTCGAACAAAACTGAACACGCAAACCACCGCATTTAACCATGGCAAGGTGGCTGGGAATATGGCCTCCGTAAGGCATTCAAGCAGGCAAAATGTCAGTATAGAGATAAAGTGGAGTCGTAATTCAACAGCTCAGGCACGAGACGTATGTAGCAGGGTCTACACGGACTACATAAGGAAAACCAGCCACGTCACATATACCGAAGTCTTGTTTCCGGACAAGCTAAACACCTTCTTTGGCCTGCTTTGAGAACATCACAGTGCCACCGACGTGGAATGTGGGCTCTCCTTCTCCGTGGCTGACGTTAGTAAGACATTTAAGTGTGTTAACCTGTTGAAACTCTAGGGGCGCAATTTCATTTTTGGATGAAAAACGTTCCCGTTTTAAACAAGATATTTTGTCACAAAAAGATGCTCGACTATGCATATAATTGATAGCATTCGAAAGAAAACACTCTGACGTGTCCAGAAATGCAAAGATATTTTCTGTGCGTGCCCTAGAACGTGAGCTTCAGGCAAAACCAAGATGAGACGGCATCCAGGAAATGAGCAGGATTTTTGAGGCTCTGTTTTCCATTGTCTCCTTATATGGCTGTGAATGCGAGAGGAGTAAGTCTGCCCTTTCTGTCATTTCCCCAAGGTGTCTGCAGCATTGTGACGTATTTGTAGGCATGTCATTGGAAGATTGACCATAAGAGATCACATTTACCAGGTGTCCGCCCGGTGTCCTGCGCCGAAATTGGTGCGCACAAGTCAGCTGCAAGTATTTTTCCATGGAATTTAGAGAAGAATACAGGCTTCCACGAACGATATATCAATGAAGAGATATTTGAAAAAACACCTTGAGGATTGATTCCAAACAACGTTTGCCATGTTTCGGTCGATATTATGGAGTTAATTCGGAAAAAGTTTGATGTTGTAGGTGACTGAATTTTCGTTTCGGTAGCCAAATGTGATGTACCAAACGGAGCGATTTCTCCTACACACAGACACTTTCAGGAAAAACTGCGCATTTGGTATGTAACTGAGAGTCTCCTCATTGAAAACATCCGAAGCTCTTCAAAGGTAAATGATTTTATTTATTTGGTTATCTGGTTTTTGTGAAAATGTTGCGTGCTAAATGCTACTCAAAATGCTAAGCTAGCTTAGCATACTCTTACACAAATTAGTGAATTGCTATGGTTCAAAAGCATATTTTGAAAATCTGAGATGACAGTGTTGTTAAGAAAAGGCTAAGCTTGAGAGCAGGCGCATTATTTTCATTTTATTTGCGATTTTCAGAAATCGTTAACGTTGCGTTATGCTAATGAGCCTGAGGCTTTAGTCACGATCCCGGATCCGGGATGGGGAGATTCAAGAGGTTAACCTCACTGGTGTAGGGGGCAGTATTTTCACGTCCGGATGAAAAGCGTGCCCAGAGTAAACTGCCTGCTACTCAGGCCCGGAGGCTAGGATATGCATATTATTATTATTATTATTATTGGTATATTTGGATAGAACACCCCCTGAAGTTTCTAAAACTGTTTGAATGATGTCTGTGAGTAAAACATAACTCATATGGCAGGCAAAAACCTGAGAACAAATCCAACCAGGAAGTGGGAAATCTTTCACTTCCCAAGGCTTCCACTAGATGTCAACAGTATTTAGAACCTGTTTTGAGGATTCTACTCTAAAGGAGGGACTCATAAGGGCTCTTTGAGTGAGTGGTCTGTCAGAGTGCCACAGCCTTAGTCTGGCGCGCTCACGTGAAAGGTAGCTACGTTCCACTTCATTTGTACAGAAAAAGGAATTGTCTGGTTGGAACATGTTAAAAACATCATAAAGATTGATTCCATACTTAGGTTGGCATGTTTCTATGGGCTGTAACTGAACTTTTGAACTTTTCGTCCGATGTCCAACTTCAGAGTGTTGTCTATCCAATACTAATAATAATATGCATATATTAGCATCTGGGACAAAGTAGGGGGAAGTTCACTCTGGGCACTCTATTCATCCAAAAGTGAAAATGCTGCCCCCTATCCCAAAAAGGTTAAGGAGAAGTTTCTTTAATCGTATGTTTAACACTTGTATCTTAGATCAATGTTTATGATGAATATTTCTGTAATTTGATGTGGTTCTCTGCACTGTCTGCACTAGTTTTTTGGACATAAAGATGAACTTTATCAAACCAAACACACATTTAGTGTCTAACATGGAGTCCTGGGAGTGCCATCTGGTGAAGAACATCAAAGGTTAGTGATTCATATTGACGCTATTTCTGTCTTTTGTGACACCTCTCCTTCTTTGGAATATGGCTGTATGGTTTACTGTGGCTAGGCGCTGACCTATCATAATCGCAAGGTGTGCTTTCACCGTAAAGCATTTTTGAAATCAGACACTGTGGCTGGATTAACAAGAAGTTTATCTTTAAAAGGGTGTATAATACTTGTATGTTTAAGGAATTTTAATTATGAGATTTCTGTTGTTTTGAATCTGGCGCCCTACAATTTCACTGGATGTTGTCAAGGTGGGACGCTAGCATCTCACTTGTACCAGAGAGGTTAACCCTCGCAAGGCTGCCGGCCCAGACAGCATCCTTAGCCGCATGCTCAGAGCATGCGCAGACCAGCTGGCTGGGGTGTTTACAGACATATTCAATCTCTCCCTATACCAGTCTGCCGTCTCCACATGCTTCAAGAGGGCCACCATTGTTGGTGTACCCAAGGAAGCAGAGGTAACTGAACTAAATGACTATCACTCACTCACCTTTGTCATCATGAAGTGCCTTGAGAGACTAGTCAAGGATCATATCACCTCTTAGCTTACCTGACCCCCTAGACCCACTTCAACTTGCTTACCGACAAAATATATCCACAGACGATGCAACAGCCATCACATTGCACATGGCCCTATTCCATCTGGACAAGAGGAATACCTAAGTAAGAATGCTGTTCATTGACTATAACTCAGCATTCAACACCATAGTACCATCCAAGCTCATCATTAAGCCTGAGGCCTTGGGTCTGAACCCTGCCCTTTGCAACTTGGTACTGGACTTCCTGATGGGCTGCCCCCAGGTGGTGAAGGTAGGGAACAACACCTCCACTTCGCTGATCATCAACACTGGGGCCCCACAAGGGTGCGTGCTCAGCCCGTTCCTGTACTCGCTGTTCACCCATGACTGCATGGCCACGCACACCTCTAACTCAATCATCAAGTTTTCAGATGGCACAACAGTAATAGGCTTGATAACCGACAATGATATTACTAGCCTACAGGTGGGAGGTGAGGGCTCGGGAGTGTGGAGCCATGAACATAACCTCCCCCTCTATGTCAACAAAACGAATGAGCTGATTGTGGACTTCAGGAAACAGTAGAGGGAGCACCCCCTTATCCACATTGACGGGACCGCAGTGGAGAATGTGGAAAGCTTCAAATTCCTCTGTGTACACATCACTGACAAACAGAAATTGTCCACCCACAGAAAGTGTGGTGAAGAAGGCGCAACAGCGTCTCTTCAACCTCAGGAGACTGAGAAAATGTGGCTTGGCACCTACAACCCTCATAAACTGTTACAGATGCACAATTGAGAGAAAACTGTCAGGCTGTATCACCGCCTGGTACGGCAACTGCACTGCCCACAACCGCAGGGCTCTCCAGAGGGTGGTGCGGTCTGCCCAACGCATCACTGGGGGCAAACTACCTGCCCTCCTGGACACCTACAGCACCCAATGTCTCAAGGAAGGCCAAAAAGATCATCAAGGACAACAACCACCCGAGCCACTGCCTGTTCACCCCGCTATCATCTAGAAGGTGAGGTTAGTACAGGTGCATCAAAGCTGAGGCCGAGAGACTGAAAAACAGCTTCTAATTCAAGGTCATCAGACTTTTAAATAGCCACCCGTAGCACATTAGAGGCTGCTGTCTATATACATAAACTTGAAATCACACACTAGAATAATGGAACACTTATCAATTTAATAATGTTTACATATTTTGCATTACTCAAATCATATGTATTTACTCTATTCCACTATACCTTAGTCTATGCCGCACTGACAATGCTCGTCCATATATTTATATATTCTTAATTCCATTACTTTACTTAGATTTGTGTGAATTGTTGTGAAATGTTTAGATATTATGGTACTGTTGGAGCTAGAAACACAAGCATTTTTGCTACACCCGCAATAACATCTGCTAAACTCTTGTATGTGATCAATAAAAGTGTATTTGATTTGACTGCCATCATTGAATTAGTTTGTGGTGACGAGGGGCATTGGACAAAGCAAAGTCATCCGCAGTTTGATCATTTCTAACCACTGAGAGTATCAAAGCCAATGACAAATGTTCCAAATGCTAACTACTATTTTCTAACTTCTAACTTTACTCACTTGTTTCTGGACCAATCAGACTCCCCAAATGTGGTCGCATTCATAGAAGGGTCAGAAGTGAAGCAAAGAAACTAACGTCTGTGGGCGTGGTGTAGCATTTGGCTGGGGCAAGTAGTCTGGGTCGCCAGGCAAGGAGGGAGGGTGGGTGTGTTGGAGGGAATGAAATGACTTGGCATGTCTCTTGTCTTTCACAGGCATTTTTTCAGTCGCCGGGATGTTTTGTTTCGGGAAAAATTATGAGCTGAAGCCATGGCACATCTTCCCATTCTAAAAGACGTGGATAGGGATACCACAAAGCACACATTCTCTCCCATTTATACTGATCGCCACACTATTGGGGAAAGTGGAGACGCAAGAAAAAGGGATTGCTGACAGTGCTTAAAATATTTTTTGAAATCTATGTAATTTAGATCAGACATTTCTGGCATGCGAGGGAGACTGTGCCAAGCTTCTGACTTGTTAAGCATGTGGGGAAAATTTGTAACGAGTGTGCTGAGAATCGGGAAGCAAATTCCGGGAGTGAGTGTTAAAACCTCTTGAGACTCGGGGGCAGTATTTTCATTTTTGGAAAAATAACGTTCCCAAAGTAAAAAGGCTATTTCTCAGGACAAGATGCTAGAATATGCATATAATTGACAGCTTAGGATAGAAAACACTCTAAAGTTTCCAAAACTGTGCAAATATTGTCTGTGAGTATAACAGAACTGATATTGCAGGCGAAAGCCTGAGAAAAATCCAATCAGGAAGTGACTCTTATTTTGAAACCTCATCGTTCCTATGCCTCCCTATTGAGCATTGAAAGGGATATCAACCAGATTCCTTTTTCTACGGCTTCCCTAATGTGTCTAGAGTTACAAGACATAGTTTCAGGCTTTTATTTTGAAAAATGAGCGTGAACGACAACATTGCGTCAGTGGTCAGCTGGTGGCTCTCAGAGTGATTTGTGCATAATAGACAAAGGCAGCCATTGCTCCTCTTGCTCCTACAAAGAAGCCAATTGTCACGGGTTGATATAATATCAAATAGATATTTGGAAAACACCTTGAGGATTGATTATAAAAAATGTTTGCCATGTTTCTGTCGATATTATGGATCTAATTTGGAATATTTTTCTGCGTTGTCGTGACCGCAATATCCGTTGGATTTCTCAACAACACGTGAAGAACAAACGGAGGTATTTTGGCTATATAAATAATCTTTATGGAACAAATTGAACATTTGCTATCTAACTAGGAGTCTCGTGAGTGAAAACATCCGAAGCTCATCAAAGGTAAACGATTTAATTTGTTTGCTTTTCTGATTTTCGTGACCAAGCTGCCTGCTGCTAGCTGGACATAATGCTATGCTAGGCTATCAATAAACTTACACAAATGCTTGTCTTGCTTTGGCTGTAAAGCATAATTTCAAAAACTGAGATGACAGGGTGATTAACAAAGGCTAAGCTGTGTTTCACTATATTTCACTTGTGATTTCATGAATATGAATATTTTCTAGTAAGATTTTTTGTCCGTTGCGTTATGCTAATTAGTGTAGTTGATGACAATTCTCCCGGATCTGGGAGGGGTAGTTTCAAGGGGTTTTTTAATAAATAAAAGAAAAAATGAACACAAAACACAAACAACGTACCAACATGAAAACAGAGTTAACACCTGAGGAAAGAACCAAGGGGGAGTGACAGATATAGGAAAAGATATAGGAAAAATAATCAAGGAGGTGATGGGAGTCCAACAGCCTGATGACCTAGAGGCCGGAGGGGGAGTATACGTGACAGTACCCTCTCCAGCCGCAGGACGCCGTCAAAGGGGACGAACTTATGGATCAGGAGCGGACCAGTCCCCCCTGCTGATGAGCGAGAACCTGAGGTATGAACGATCCGGCTGAGGTATGAGAATCCTGACGAGCTGGCTGAGGCAGGGAAGCCTGGCGATATGGTTGAGGCATGAGAGCCAGCAGCAGTTCCCGGACCCAACGTCATTACTCAATTACAAAAAATAAAATAAAGAAAACACTCCCTGATGCTTCCCTTAGGTGAGGTGTTATTCTGTAATGAGTGTGCTGACAGTCTGGAAGCAAGTTCAGGGAGTGAGTGTTTTAATAAATAAAAGAAACAATGAACACGAAACACAAACAACGGACCAACATGAATACAATGTCAATTACACCTGAGAAAAGAACCAAGGGGGAGTGACAGATATAGGGAAGATAATCAAGGAGGTGATGGAGTCCAGGTGAGTGTCATGAGGCGCAGGTGTGCGAGACAATGGTGACAGGTGTGTGGGATAATCAGACGCCTGATGACCTAGAGGCTGGAGAGGGAGTATACGTGACAAAATTGATTTCCAGGACAATCTCTCAGCCTCCCCGGTCTGCTTTATTGATTGGAATTTGACTGCGGCTCTGGGCAGTTAACATAAGTTTGCAACAGTTAACGTGTGAAACCATTCCGATGCCTGGTGGGACTTGGCACGTCCAAAGTAATGATAAGTCTTCAGGCTTCCATCTCCAGTCGTAACACCTGACACCGATCTATTAACCTCTCTAGGGTATGTGGGACGCTAGCGTCCCATCTGGCCAACATCCAGTGAGGTTGCAGAGCGCCAAATTCAGAAGTGCTCATTATAAAAATTCCAAAGACAAAACATATTTTACATAGACTTAAAGATTAACTTCTTGTAAACCAACCACAGTGTCATATTTATAAAATGCTTTTCGGCGAAAGCATACCTAGCCCAGAACATACCTACATAGCCCAGTTGACAAATTATTACAAACAGTAACCATACAAGCAGAAGCGTTACAAAACTCAGAAATAGAGATAAAATTAATCCCTTACCTTTGATGATCTTCATATGGTGGCAATCAGAAGACATTCATTTACTCAATAAATGTTCCTTTTGTTCGATGAAGTCTCTTTATATCCAAAAACATCCCTTTTTTTGCGCGTTTTCTTTAGTAATCCTAAGGCTCAAATGCAGTCAAAACAATCAGGCAAAAAAATCAAAATTGTATCCGTAAAGTTCATAGAAACATGTCAAACGATGTTTATATTCAATCCTCAGGTTGTGTTTTAGCCTAAATGATCTATAATATTTTGGACAGTAACGTCGTCAATATAAAAGGTAAACAAGAAATGCACATGCGCCTGAAAAAACTCTGTGTCACGTTAGGGCCCACTCATTCAGACTGGTCTTATTCCCTCATTTATAAGAATACAAGCCTGAAACAATTTCTAAAGACTGTTGACATCTAGTGGAAGGCATAGGAACTGCAAATTGATTCCCAATTCAATGGATACTGTCATGGCATTGAATAGAAAACAACAAAACCAAAAAAAAGAGGTTAAACATTCAAGTGCTGAGGAAGGAAGATTCCTGGGTGTAGTACTGTTACTTCAGTGTACCTATTGTCTGGAGTAAATCTGGACTGTTGACTATAGCTCAAGTCTTGCCTGATCACTTGCCCTAAAAGAGACATTACATTTCAAGGAATGTAATGTCAAGAAATAGCATCGTTAAAAGTAAAACTAGCACAACAGTCCAATCAATTGCAAGATAAATGGAGTGTGTATAGTAAGCGTTTATGTTGACACCGAGTTGCCTGAGTGTAGCCCTTTGAACTCAATCCAATCCTCTTTTTTTGGTCATCATACCGCAGCCATGTTGGATGCTGGATGTATGATGCTGATGGTGCTCCTGACTACATTTGGGCTTTAAATAAAAATGTTTACAAAGACCTAGAAGAGTGAATGATGGTTTGGGTCGTGGTCTCAAGGGTGGGTGGGGCCATTCGTCATCCTGACAGGCCGGTGGCATCAAGTGTGACATTCCTGGGTGTGCGGGGCCACCAGCGCTGGAGCGTGCCATACAAACACACCCCCTGAGCCCGGGGCACGGCCCCTGCCACACATCTGGAGGGGAACCTGATCCTTTTCCACAGCCTGGGGACCGGGGAGGGGGCTGAGAGGTGGTGTGGGGAAGGGGACGGTCCTTTCACTTATGAGCTGATCCCTCCATGCAACCCTGTTGGCACTTACATGTGAGGTCAAGATCGTAAAACATCAGAATGTACATTAGGTGAGTTGCAGGGGGTCCGTGGCCCTGCGTCGGGGGAGAGGGTAAGTCGAGACCTATTTGCATCACTCTATGTGTGATTGTGTGTGTGAGGCCCAGCTGAATGACAGTGTCATTGAGGGTGGTGCAGGTTTTCTAAACATCATATATCGTATTGTTGGGAGGAGGGAGGTGAAATTGGGAGGTAGGGGGTGGGTTACAGGTTTGCGGGGAAGCTGAGACCAACATCCCCATCTTAGCCAACCCCAAATGACCATATCTTCCTCATTCATCCTTGATTTTGTCCATGCTGTGGGCTTATTTGTATTTTTTTTTGTAGGATATTATTATATATTTTTTTTACAGTACAACGCATACATTACACATACAAAAGACTACATACAGATGCACACAAACATCAACGACATCACACCTGCCAGACCCACCTGTTCTCACCTCCAGTGCCTACACTACTCTCCGCCACAATGTCCTCAAATTGCACCATTTTGTTCCTCTCCATCGCCCATGCTCTTTCAATATTTAGATAATTAAGAGCGTGATTTTTCCATTGTCTTAACGATGGAGGATTGATTGATTTCCAGTTATTTTGTATACGTTTTTTTCAAGATAATTGATTAGAAGAGTACCGTCCAATAGGTATCTCACTGCACCCGCATATGATGTCTTGAAATATGCAGACACTGATTAAAAGTACATTACCAACAACCAACTTTCTAACTCTGCCCATAACTTTTGTACTTTATAGCATTCCCAGAAAGCATGGAATATTGAGTCATTGTTAGTTTTACACTTAAGACATTACTCTGTTATACTGTAGAATTAATGAATTTTGTCTCTTGTATAATACATTCTATACATTAGATTATACTGTATTAAGTGTACGTTTACGTTAACTGTAATTATTTTAGTTATATTCCAACATTCCCTCCATTTTGGCCAGGCTTTTCTCCGCAGTGAAAATTCCACGTGCCACATCAAGACAGGCATTTTACTATTCTGGCTCTGCTTATCCTGGTCCTAAGGGGTGAGCTGCAGACAGAGCAGCATGCACAAGCCTACAGAGAAGAAGTGACAAATGTTTACAGTGCATTCGGAAAGTATTCAAACCAATCACTTTTTCCACATTTTGTTACATTACAGACTTATTCTAAAATGGATTAAATAAAACATGTTCCTCATCAATCGAGACACAATACCCCATAATGAAGAAGTGAAAACAGGTTAAAAGACATTTTTGCAAATGTACACATAAGGTGTCTCAGTTGACAGTGCATGTCAGAGCACAAACCAAGCCATGAAGTCGAAGGAACTGTATGTAGAGCTCCGAGACAGGATTGTGTTGAGGCACAGATCTGTTTTGAACCATCAACACTCTCCCTAGAGCTGGCCGCCCGGCCAAACTGAGCAATCGGGAGAGAAGGGCCTTGGTCAGTGACGTGACCAAGAACCCAATGGTCACTCTGACAGAGCTCCAGAGTTAATCTGTGGAGATGTGAGAACCTTCCAGAAGTACAACCATGTCTGCAGCACTCCACCAATCAGGCCTTTATGGTAGCGTGGCCAGATGATAGCCACTCAGAAAAAGGCACATGAGAGCTCGCTTGGAGTTTGCCAAAAGGCACCTAAAGGATTCTCAGACCATGAAAAACAAGATTTTCTGGTCTGATGAAACCAATATTGAACTCTTTGGCTTCAATGCCAAGCATCACGTCTGGAGGAAACCTGGCACCATCCATATGGAGCAAAGTACAGAGAGATCCTTTATGAAAACCTGCTCCAGAGTGTGCAGGACCTCAGACTGGAGCGAAGGTTCGTCTTCCAAAAGGACAACGACCTTAAGCACACAGCCAACACAACGCAGTAGTAGCTTCAGGGCAATTCTCTGAATGTCCTTCAGTGGCCCAGCCATAGAACAGACTTCAACCCAATCGAACGTCTCTGGTGAGACCTGAACATAGCTGTGCAGCAAGCTTGTAGTGTCATACCCAGAAGACTCCAGGCTGTAATCGCTGCCAAATGTGTTTCAACAATGTTCTGAGTAAAGAGTCTGAATACTTTTGTAAATGTGATATTTCATTTTTTTTTCATACATTTACCAAAAATTTGTAAAATAGTGTTTTTGCTTTGTCATTACTGTGTAATGTGTGTAGAATGATGAGTAAAAAAATCTCATACATTTTAGAATAAGGCTGTAACGTAACAGAATGTGGAAAAAGTCAAGGGGTCTGAATACTTTCCAAATGCACTGTATGTAATGTCATGACGTTGCCCTCTTTGGGTACTGCGAGCACCATCCCCCGCTCTCTGCTCCTTCAACCAGTCTGCTCTTGTCAGTGAGGTCATAAATTCCTCGGGAAGACCCTGCCTCATGGCCACACAGTATATAGACAGAGTGAAGTTTCATAGAGAACAAAGGAATTTCTTCCACCTGAGGTCGTTTACGTTCCGGAGAAGGTATAAAAGATCGGTGAAGAATCCAGCTACGAACTGGTCAGTTTGTTACAACTTGGGGAATCTCATTGGAGATGGTACGGCCACATTACCATAATGCTGTTTATATAATAGCCTCAGATATGAGGTTTATATCTAATTGTTGTATAAGGTGAATGAGTGAGGATGATACTGTCTGTAAAATTGTGTCATGTGATTTTGGACTGTTTAATGAAGGAAACTCCAATTTCCTTTTGAGTTGAACTAAATCAGAGGACCGCTCATGAGCCCAGTTAGGGTCAGGCATCCTGGGACAGCCCCTTTTTTGCAATTCCGAATAAAACTCAACTTTGAGAAATTCTCAGTAGACCATGTTTCTCGGGAGGATAAGGGTTTCAGACCATTGCTGAATCGTTTAACCATACCACATGGTTAAACTCTTAGACTATCGATACCGACAAAATAAGATCAAGTCTTTGATATTAATTAATAGTCTGCAGCTAGGAATTCAGTATCATTGAATGCGAAGAACGACAACTGCCGAAAAATCCATTCTACAACAACATGAATGAATGTCGCTCTGAACTACACACTGAGCGTAAATATACATATTGATTGCAATTGTTCCCGAATGAGTGAGCGTTCATATGCAAATGATTAGTATTTCAATTGTTATAATTATCAACTCTGTTGTGACTTCTCAGCTGACTTCCTCTTTTGTCCACCAGGCCGCAATGCCAGTTTAGCCCACTAGGGCACATTCCCTTATCATTTCTTGTAACCATATTTACTTTGTTTGTTTGTGTGCATTTCTGTGAATTACTTATATGGATGACTCATAGTGAAGACTGGGTTTGTGCAGATAACCAACAATTTACAACGTTTGGAATGAGACTAACGTGAGGTAAAGTAAATAATTCATTAATCAGAAGACTATGGATCAGATATGAAAATATCTGAAAGATTATATTAGGAAATTATAACTTTGTAATCTGAATATTTTCCTTGGTGCCCCGACTTCCTAGTTAAAATTACAGTTACATGATTAATCAGTTTAATCATTACTAATTACAGAGAATCTTTGATAAAAACTAAGTCTTCAATTTAATGATAGTAAAGACACGACAGTTAGAACCTACTATTCATAATGTGATGACTAAATTGGAGAGTCTTAATTTAGGCAAAAAATAGAACTCAATTACTGTTTGCAAAAAATACCTCAATGCCGTCGTAGTGGAATAGGACTAGGCTAGGTTATATCAGATACGTTTATTTTCCTTTCTTTGCACGGGAAAATGGTGGCCCTTTATAAACACATTTCAATCAATTCTACTACACTTTATTTGGCTGGAGACATTATCAGTCTTTTTAATACGGCTTTCTAGCCTAGTGTTTGTTAAGCAATGCAGTGGTGGAGAAAACGATTGGAACCATTTCCCTGTTTTACTGCTAGGTTTTATGTTTTTTTTTGACACAGGCAGTGTTGCCCTAGCCTTATAGACATGCCACCTATGGTCATTTTCTAACACAAAGGTGAGTTAAAACTCTTGCAATAAGCTCTGTCGAAAGGAGGGACGTCACTTTAAAAGAACGCCAGGAAGAATATGTTTGTCAATATTCCTCAGTTAATGGATTCTTAATCAATGTCACTGGAAAGGAATCACTTTTCTCTCAGACACATTCCACCAAGGTCCTAATAGCCAAAGTGAATCGCTCATCACACAATGACAAGTGCGAATATCCACTGACACAATGTTATCTGCTATTCCACACAGCAGTTTGGCTGGTTCTCTGGAAAATCTGCTCCACCCTCTCTATCTTATTGATGGCTTCAGGATAGTGGTACGGGATGCCTGGAGAGCCCAATGATGGTACGGATCTTTAATACATTTGTCTCCTTGAGTAAAATGAGGGAGGATAGTTGTTAACATTATAATGTATCGATCAGTTCGACTCAACCTTCCCAAGGCTCTGCACGATGGGCTATTACTCATCTCAGGCCACCCTCTCGGGTCTATTGGATGTCCCTGACAGCGCCTTTCTCCACTGTCCCCTCTCTGTTCATGTGATAGGAGTGTATACACTCCTCGACAACCCCAAGCAGAGGCCTCTGTTAGAATACTCTAGGAATGCATCCTCCCACAGATCTATAAATGAATGGATAGGTGTAACCCCAATTGCTTGTAATAATCCACCCATCTTCATATATTTGATTGCAAGGGAGGTAGAAAGAAAGGATGCTTTTTTGAAGTATTTGAACAGGTCTAGTGTCTCATAGTAAAAGGAAACATAGAGAGATGATATAAATATGCAGTTATCTGATGTGGGGCCAGATAGATGTCTTTCAGCTGTAAAGGATGAGTAGCATGGCTCTGACAACCCTGAAAGGCTGAAAGACAATCCAATTCAGCAAGACTGTCCAAATGACTTTCCAGGGCAATGGATCATCTTGGATTTTAATGGCTTGGGATTGTTACAGGTTAAAGGGTTGACCATGTTAAGAAGCCTGTGTGTGTGCGTATGTGTGTGCGTGTGTGTGTGTGTGTGTGTGTGCGTGTGTGCGTGTGTGCGTGTGTGTGTGTGTGTGTGTGTGTGTGTGTGTGTGTGTGTGTGTGTGTGTGTGTGTGTGTGTGTGTGTGTGTGTCAGCGTGAGCGCCATTGTGCACAAACTTGTGTGTGATGACATGATGACATTTCATCTGACTGAGGACAGCCTGCATGCACGCGCACATACTCACCATACACACGTACACACACACCTTCAAACACAAACACACATCCAAGCCCAAGAGGAGGCCCCCAAAATCACCAACTAGGGGATGGATCCATCAGGATGAGTGTATCCAATCACCATGGCTGCTCCTGTCTAGGACTATTTGATGTCCTGATGAAGATGGATTACGAGTCTATCGCTGGGTCACTGAAGATCAAATATCAATTTCCAGGGTGATCATGCAAACCTATGTACCAATATGGTCCTGATTACAATCATTTTATTTGTCTGACGTGTTTCACTTCTTATGGCTTGAATCCCGCTAACGTGATCGATATAACAACAGCCAAATTCAGGGGGCCAATTTCAAAACAACAGAAATCTCATTGTAGAAAAGGCCCATGGAGTTGGTGGAAGAATCCTTTAATTCATTGCCACTTACTCAGCTGGGCCAGGAGCGCTTTTCCACACGACGACCTAGCTTGATCATCAAGGGGCCAAAGCAGTCTACTCCTGTTGACCAGAAGGGTGGTTTAAGGAGGCGCAAGCGAGCAGGGGGTAAATCTGCCATTTTGGGCACCGTGGTTCCGGCCCGCCATCTCTGACATTCTACACAGGCGTATTGGTGCTTACGAATGGCTCCTCATCCTCCAATTATCCAGTACTTCCTCCTCATCTCCCCATAGACCCTCTCAGGCCCTGGGTGGAGAAGCCTCTCATCATAAATCTTGATGAGGAGCCTGGTAAGAGGGTGTCTGGAGTCAAGGATAACTGGGTGGATAGCATCTGCTTGGCGCAGCCTCCCTCTGACTCTGATAACGCCAAGGATTTGATCATATTCTGGGGTGAGAGAGAAGACGGCTCTCCTTAGCCGGATCCTCATATGCACACATGAAGACAATTGAAAGGGTGAAATGAGAAACGTCATTGTTTGCTAACTGATCGACTTTGATACCAAACTAATGGGGATTATAGATTGAATAACCTTCCACTGTTTGTATTCTTTCATTATTTATGATAAATGGTTACGAGCCTAAATGACTCACAGATGATTACTATTGACTTCTTAATGAACTGGATTGTTGACTTCCCTAATTATGTTAATCATGAATGATTGTTATGATATGATCTTTTGGATGAGAAATTTGATTGGATACATGTTATCTGTTTCCTTTGTGATGCAGCACTGACTACTCAGTAAATATACCACTTTATGGTTTAAGAAATACCTTATCCCTTCCTCTGTCACCTGACACGTGACCACCTGTTCACCTTCACTGTCAGTCATCCTACCTGTCCAGCTACCCACACAGATTCCACTAATCTTTCACTCATAATTAAAATTCCTCAAACAGAAGTATTTCACACCATTTTAAAGATAAACTTGTTGTTAATCTCACCACAGTGTCCGATTTCAAAAAGGCTTTACGACGAAAGCACACCAAATGATTATGTTAGGCCTGCACCTAGTCACAGAAAAACACAGCCGTTTTTCCAGCCAAGGTGAGGAGTCACAAAAAGCACAAATAGAGAGAAAATTAATCACTAATCACTGACACTCATAGGGCTTCATGTTACACAATACATGTATGTTTTGTTCGATAAAGTTCATATTTATATACAAAAATCTCAGTTTACATTGGCGCGTTACGCTCAGTAGTTCCAAAACATCCGGTGATTTTGCAGAGAGCCACATCAATTTACAGAAATACACATAGATACACATAGATACACTTCTCCTTAATACAAACGCTGTGTCAGATTTCAAAAAAGCTTCACCGAAAAAGCACACCATGCAATAATCTGAGTACAGCGCTCAGACAACAAATCAAGCCATACAGATATCCGCCTTGTTATGGAGTCAACAGAAGTCAGAAATAACATTATAAATATTCACTTACCTTTGATGATCTTCATCAGAATGCACTCCCAGGAATCCCAGTTCCACAATAAACGTTTCATTTGTTTGATAAAGTCCATATTTTATGTTCAAATAGCTCCTTTTTGTTCGCGCGTTTAGCCCAGTAATCTAAATGCTCAATGCGCGATCGCTTAGTTCAGACGAAAAGTCAAAAAAGTTATATTACAGTTCAAAGAAACATGTCAACGATGTATAGAATCAATCTTTAGGATCTTGTTATCATAAATCTTCAATGATGTTCCAACCGGAGAATTCCTTTGTCTTCAGAAATGCAATGGAACTCAAACTAACTCTCACGTGAACGCGCGTGGCCAGCTCATGCCTCTCTGCCAGACCACTGACTCAATCCCCTTTAATTCGCCCCCACTTCACAGTAGAAGCATCAATCAAGGTTCTAAAGACTGTTGACATCTAGTGGAAGCCTTGGGAAGTACAATTTGACCCCATAGACACTGTATATTCAATAGGCAAAGAGTTGAAAAACTACAAACCGCAGATTTCCCACTTCCTGGTTGGATTTTTTTCTCAGGTTTTTGAGTTATGTTATACCCACAGACATCATTCAAATAGTTTTAGAAACTTCAGAGTGTTTTCTTTCCAATACTAATAATAATATGCTAATTCTGGCTTTGGGGCCTGAGTGGTAGACAGTTTACTCTGGGCACCATATTCATCCAAGCTTCTCAATATTGCCCCCCAGCCATAACATGTAAAAGCTGCAATATGTAACTTTTTGGGCGACCTGACCACATTCATGTAGACATATGAGTATAGATCTGTCATTCCTATTGAAAGCTAGTCTAAGAAGTGGTATATCTGTTCTATGTGTGTTATTTTTATGATTCCTGTACTTAAGTTACATTTTTGCATCTTTTACTTTCAGTTCAGCTTCGAGCAGCTGAAAATACAATATGTTTGGTTATGGGAAATATATTTCAGAGAGGCTTAGAGAGCAGAATGATTCTCTACACTATACTTGCTTGTTTTGTCATATAAACTGAAAAGAGGTGAACTATTCACATTTTTGCAACCAGGAAATGCCGTTGCATTTTCTGCATAGTGTACCTTTAAGAGATTACACCGTTTATACTTCAGTGAAGGTGAATTACTTTCTACTCTATCCAGAGTTCATCCTATATAATATGGTGTTACTGTAAAGCTTTTTGTCCTCTATTATGCAATGTTAATATCAATTGGAGCATTGTCCGAGTGTTTTGTGAATCAGGAATTCAAGATGTCAACTTTACAACTGCTCTGCTCTGCTTAGACCTCAGCATTGGTCGACAGTCTTGAATCAAAGCCAATCTAACCTGATCATCATTCATTCAGAGCTAACTTTCTATGCTCAATCATTGCAACTTTGTTGGAGCCAACCCAAGCCTGTGTTAGTTCAGGAAGGAGCCTTCCATGCTGTGTGTGTGTGTGCACGCGTGTCCATACGGATTTCTTTAAATTTAAAAAACATTCCAACATATATTACGGAATGTATTTAAATGTATATATAAATGCATGTAAAATGTATATCACAGTTAAATGCATAATCTTTTTAATATATATTTATTGGTAAATGTATTTTAAAATCTATTTGGAAATGTTTTGTAAAATGTTTTGTAAAATATATTCCAACATGCATTTAAATGTATTTGTAAGAAATATATTTTGTAATTAAAATGTATGGTAAATATAAAAATACTGGCCCAATTGTAACAAAATGGTGGCTGTCTTAACAATTTGTATTTTTTGTCCTCGCTAGAGACAGTTATATCGGCTGTCCATATTTTTCAGGTGGTGCTGCAGCACCCTCAGCACCCCTACTTCACGTGGCTATGACCAGTTAGAGGGCCTTTCAAGTGGATATATCCCAGATGTGGTAAATTCCCACTTGGTTACAAACGCACCATAATTCCACGAACCATCCACTGTAGAGCTGTTTAATAATCATATTTCAATAGATATGTACTAAAATAAAAGAATAATGAAAACAACATAGTGCCCGATCTCGAGACCACCCACCTACTTCCTTGCTGACCTCTTGAGATGGATAAACATGTTTTTTATGAACATGTGCTCTTCAAGACAGAATTTAAACATTTGAAGAAATCAAAAAGTAATTGTTTTACTCACCATCACAATTTAAATTATATCACTGGCCGTTTTGGCTTGCTGGCCCAAAAAGTATCTCCATTGATCAATATGTAAAGAGTAATTTTAGAAAAGATGCAAATGTATCTACATGTATTTGAAATACATTTTAGGTGACGTTAAATATACAGATTTTTTTTCCCGAATGTGGTGTGTGTGTGTCTATAGCTCTCTGAGACGTAACCTGCCCCAGTGTGAGGAGCACACACAAGCAATCCCACACCCCATCCCAATTTGGAGATAATTAAAGGCGATTATAAAACAAACACTTCCCCACCACAAACTACCACTCTGCTTCTTTTGTGGGGCTCCGTACCGCTCCACTTTGCTGCCATAGGGATCGAGTTAAATGAGGAGGAGTGAATGAGAGTGTAGGCAGGGAGTTGAATGTGTTGGCCTACTGCAGTGTTGGACCACTGTGTGTGTGGAACATGGAGGTAGCCACCAGCTAGCTACCATGGGAGCCAGTTGTGGGTCCTCCCTGTTGAGAAAAGAGGAGTGTGTCAATTAAACTGAATGTAAAAGTGGAGAAACTGATCAAAGAAACGGAAGTTTCCAAGAAGTGTGTTATTATACTGTCAATTTTTACAACCGTTGGAAAGAAAAGGCAATAAATCCCACACAACTATGACAATTGATGATTCATAATATCTATCACAATACTTATCACATCTATATTTGATATCTAGTCAGGACTATATCCAATAGACATATAAAAAATGTATATAGTGTTGCCATTCGAGATGTTAGTTATCTTCCATTGATTGATTATCATTCATGACTGAATTTGGGTTTCATCTCTACCCAAATCTAACCTGCAGCTCAGGACCTGAAGCAAGGATAATGTATTATTGCAGTTTAGACACAATTTAGTGTGTGTGCAAAGTTTCAGATTGATCCAGTAAAGCATTTCAATACTGAACAATATTTTGTATCAAGTCTGCCCAAATGTGCTGAATTGGTCAATTAATACATTTTCAAGTAGATAACTATAGAGAACATACACAAATTATATGGTTTTACAACATTTAACTTTACACACTCCCAGGAATGTCACACATGATGAATCATTAGCTTACACACTAACTTTCACACATCTTGATGAGCCAGACACAGCGGGGTTTCAAGCTGTAGAAACCAGTTCCTACATTTGAATATAAAAATAGATTTTATCAAACAAAACTATGCTACATTTTATCTCTGAGACCCTCAGGATGACAAATCAGAGAAAGATTACTGAATGTAAGTACATTATTTACCTTCAGAGGTGAATGTATCAAACCAGTTGCCAAGATAAAAGTGTTTTTGTTGATGTGCACTGTCCTCAAACAACAGCATGGTATGCATGGTATTTTATCACTGTAATAGCTACTTTAAATTGGACAGTGCAGTTAGATTAAGAAGAATATAAGCTTTCTGCCCATATAAGACATGTCTATGTCCTGGGAAATGTTATTTTTACATACAATGTCATGCTAATCACATTAGCTTAACTGGAGGGACACCGATCCCGTAGAGGTTTTAATTATGACAACCATCGCAGCCAACACAGTGTTTAGACCGTCTGCTTTGATGATGTGAGAGAGAGCCACCGATTAACAAAGCAATTGCTGTGGTCCTCGAATTATGGTGTCCTAATGCATTAATGTGGACCAATAACTCTCAGAAAGTCAGGATAATTATTTTTCTTTCTTTCACCCTGCCTGTCTCTTTTACTCCCTTGTTCTCCATCTCTCTCTCTCGGAGTCTTGACGCGGTAAAAGCTTGACAATCGCAGCTGCCTGCCTGTCTTCACTGTCTGTCCTTGAACTTGTGGGGTTGAGAAACTAATTTGTCGGCTGATTTCGGTGCGGTCATCTCGGTCAGCGGCCTCGACCCTCCCTGGTGGATGTGTGGAATTTTAATCCCTGCCGGGGACTCTGTGAAGGACAGCAAGTGATGGCTAACACCGTCTCTCTGGAAGCCCCTGTCAGAGCATGGCCACAAACTCCACAGACAGGACAATGAGCATGGGTGGGAGGTTGGAGAGGACCGAGGGGGAGGGGCGGAGGGGTTGTGTGTGTGAGATAGAGAGAAATATAGTGGGAACAGAGGATGTGTGTCTGTGTGTGTGGGGGGGGGGTAGAGCAGATCTAAAATTGCAGATAAATTGTGGCATCCATCAATGTAATTGTCTGCATCATTTCCAATCGCCCATAAAACAAATGTAAATATATACAATATCTATGTGTATAAAATATGTAAACTCAGCAAAGAAAAAAATGTCCTCTCACTGTCAACTGCATTTATTTTCAGCAAATTTAACTTCTTCGATATAGGGGGCGCTCTTTTAATTTTTGGATAAAATAACGTTCCCGTTTTAAACAAGATATTTTGTCACGAAAATATGCTCGACTATGCATATAATTGACATCTTTGGAAAGAAAACACTCTGACGTTTCCAAAACTGCAACGATATTGTCTGTGAGTGCCACAGAACTAATGCTGCAGGCGAAACCAAGATAAAATTTCATACAGGAAATGCCCCAGATTTTGAATGCGCTGTGTTCCAATGTCTCCTTATATGGCTGTGAATGCGCCAGGAATTAGCCTATACTTTCTGTCGTTTCCCCAAGGTGTCTGCAGCATTGTGACGTATTTGTAGGCATATCATTGGAAAATTGACCATTAGAGACGAGATTTACCAGGTGTCAGCTTGGTGTCCTCCGTCGAAATTATTGCGCAATCTCCAGCTGCGTGCACTTTTCCATTTGGTTCAGAGGAGAAAGGCAACTGCCACGAATGATTTATCATTGAATAGATATGTGAAAAACACCTTGAGGATTGATTCTAAAAAACGTTTGCCATGTTTCTGTCGATATTTTGGAGTTGATTTGGAAAAAAGTTTGGTGTTGCAATGACTGAATTTTCGGGTTTTTTTCTTAGCCAAACGTGATGAACAAAACAGAACGATTTCTCCTACACAAATTATATTTTTGGAAAAACTGAACATTTGCTATCTGAGTCTCCTCATTGAAAACATCTGAAATTCTTCAAAGGTAAATGATTTTATTTGAATGCTTTTCTTGTTTTTGTGAAAATGTTGCCTGCTGAATGCTAGGCTTAATGCTATGCTAGCTATCAATACTCTTACACAAATGCTTGTGTAGCTATGGTTGAAAAGCATTTTTTGAAAATCTGAGGTGACAGTGTTGTTAACAAAAGGCTAAGCTTGTGAGCCAATATATTTATTTCATTTCATTTGCGATTTTCATGAATAGTTAACGTAGGCGTTATGGTAATGAGCTTGAGGCTATAATTACGCTCCCGGATTCGGGATTGCTCGTCGCAACAGGTTAATGCATTTGAGCCAATCAGTTGTGTTGTGACAGCGTAGTGGTGGTATGCAGAAGATAGCCCTATTTGGTAAAAGACCAAGTCCATATTGTAAGAATATTTTGATGATAAATACACAACGCAGAGGATGAGAGGTCAATAGAGTAATAACAATCAATGGAAATAGTGTTTTCTCTGTAATATCAATGGGTCAGAGACATAGGAGGAATTTCAGTCCGTGACTCATAGCCACAAGGCATGTTCTCATTTGAAAATCTGAAATGACAGTGTTGTTAACAAAAGGCTAAGCTTATGAGCCAATATATTTATTTCATTTTATTTGTGATTTTCATGAATAGTTAACGTTGCGTTATGCTAATGAGCTTGAGGCTATGATTACGCTCCCGGATACAGGATTGCTCGACGCTAGGATGTTTTCACTCACGAGACTCCCAGGTAGAGAGCCGAAATTAATTTTTTCCCGAAAGATTATTTTTGTAGGCGAAATAACTCCATTTGTTCTACTCGTTTGGCTGAGAAATCGACGGGAAATTGAGGTCACGACAACGCCGAAACATCTTCCAAATTTGTTCCATAATATCGACAGAAACATGGCAAATGTTGTTTATAATCAATCAATTCGATAATATATCAAACGGGACAATTGGTTTCTCAGTAGAAGTGATTGGAATAATGGCTACCTCTGTATTTTACGCAAGAATTTCTCTTGGGGCATCAGGTGACCACTTGCGCAATGAGGCCGCCTACGGTTATTCTTCAACATAAATGCGTAAAAATATGTCACAATGCTGTAGACACCTTGGGGAATACATAGAAAGTGTTATCTGGTTGAAAGGGCATTCACAGCTCAATAGGGACGTATCGGAATGCAGGGCTTTCAAAAGATGAGTCACTTTGTGAGTCACACTTCACTGCGTTACTTTCTCAGGCTTTCGCATGTAACATCAGTTCTGTTATTCTCACAGACAATATTTTTAAAGTTTTGGAAACATTAGTGTTTTCTATCCTAAACTGTCAATTATATGCATATTCTAGCATCTTGTCCTGACAAAATATCTGGTTTAATTTGGGAACGTTATTTTTCCAAAAATGAAAATACTGCCCCCTAGTACCAACAGGTTAACCTCTCCTGGGTAGGGGGCAGTATTTTCACATCTGGATAAAAAGTGTGCCCAAAGTAAACTGCCTGTTACTCAGGCCCAGAAGCTAGGATATGCACATCATTGGTAGATTTGGATAGAAAAACTCTGAAATTACTAAAACTGTTATAATTATGTCTGTGAGTATAACAGAACAAAAACAAAATTCAGGCTACCACTATTTTCGGGGCGGCAGGGTAGCCTAGTGGTTAGAGCGTTGGACTAGTAGCCGAAAGGTTGCAAGTATCTGGGATCTTTTGGAGTGCCAACAGAAGAAGATCATCAAAGGTAAGGCATTTATTATATCACTATTTCTGACATTCTTGGCGCACCTGCCTGGTTGAAATATATTTTTCATGCTTTTGTATGCGGGGCACTGTCCTCACATAATCGCATGGTGTGCTTTCGCCTTAAAGCCTTTTTGAAATCTGACACAGCGGCTGGATTAACAAGACGTTAAGCTTCATTTTGATGTATTACACTGTGATTTCATGCAAGTTAAATATTTATAATTCTGCAATTTGAATTTCTAACTCTGCAATTTCACTGGTTGTTGGCCAGGTGGGACGCTACCGTTCCATCTGCCCATAAGAAGTTAAACTCTTTACAATGAACATCTGTGAAGTTATATGGATTTTTACAAATTATCTTTGAAAGACAGGGTCCTGAAAAAGGGACATTAATTTTTTTTGCTGAGTTTATAATTTCAAAGAAACATGAATCATTAATATTTGGACCATATAGATTAATGAGCCAAATCTGTTTACATCACACCCTTATCTGTTTCACCTGTCTTTGTGATTATCTGCACTACCCTTCAGGTGTTACCCATCTTCAAAATTATTCCCTGTATATTTATACCTGTTTTCTCTGTTGGTCTGTTGCCAGTTCATCTTGTTTGTCAAGTCATCCAGCGATTTTGCATATCAGCTCCTGCTTTTCCCAGTCTCTCTTTTTCTCACCCTCCTGATTTTAACCCTTGCCTGTCCTGACTCTGAACCCGCCTGCCCGACCACTCTGCCTGCCCCTGAGCCTGCCTGCCTGCCGACCTGTACCTGTGCCCCACCTCTGGATTATTGACCTCTGCCTACCCTGACCCTGAGCCTGCCTACCGTCCAGTACGGTTGCCCCACCTTTGGGTTACTGACACCTGCCTGCCTTGACCTGTCTATTGCCTGCCCCTGTTGGATTATTAAACCATTGTTATTTCGACGTTGTCTGCGTCTGGGTCTTACCTTCCCACCTGATAGTTTATGGAACAATAACATGTTTAAAATAATCCATCTACCTTCTGGAACTGTTTGAACAATTTGCACATTCGGATAAAAATGATTGTTCATAAATAACATCACCCCTTTTGAGTTGCTTTGCCCATAGGAGAAGAATATTTCTCCCCACCCCCCAGTCCTTTTTCCACACAACTTAATCTACATTTCCTGTTCAAAATAGATGTTATATTCCTTCTCTTTTAGCCATGTAACTACTGGTAATACGTTACAGCCTTAATCTAAAATTGATTAAATAAAAACAATTCCACAGAAATCTACACTCGATACCCCATAATGACAAAGTGAAAGCAGGTGTTTAGAAATGTTTGTAAATTCATGAAAAATTGATTAACATAAATAACTTACTGACATAAGAATTTAAAGCCTTTGCTATGATACTTCAAATTCAGCTCAGCTGCATCCTGTTTCCATTGATCATACTTGAGATGTTTCTACAACTTGATTGGACATGATATGGAAAGGCACACACCTGTCTATATAACAGTTGGCAGGCCATGTTGGCAGTCCATGTCAGAGCAAAAACCAAGCCATGAGGTTGAAGGAATTGTCCGTGGAGCTCCGAGTCAGGATTGAGTTTAGGCACAGATTTGCTGGAAGGCTACCAAAAAAGGCCTGCAACTTTGAAGGTCCCCAAGAACACAGTGGCCTCTATCATTCTTAAATGGAAGATGTTTGGAAGCACCAAGACTCTTCCTAGAGCTGGCCTCCGGGCCAAACTGAGCAATCGGGGAGAAGGGCCTTGGTCAGGGAGGTGATCAAGAACCTGATGATCTCTCTGATAGAGCTTCAGAGTTATTCTGTGGAGATTAGAGGACATTTTACATTTTAGAATAAGGCTGTGACGTAACAAAATGTGGAAAAATTAAAGGTGTCTGAATACTAAAACCTCCCCCCATCCCTAGTTGGATTGTTGTCCCAGTGACTGGCAGACCACCCATGTCAACCTGTATCCCAGGGCCTTTGGAAGATTGGGACCCATCATTTAAAAAGAGCACACTGTGACACACACAGAACAGAAGCAGATTAACTGCCTCCCTATCCTTTCTCTTTCTCCCCCATCTCTCTCACTCTATCTCTCTCTCTCATATACATGCATACACACAGAAGCGTAGACGTTCAAGTGTGTACATACAGGCCAAGATTCAATGCAGGGTGTGTTACAGTGCAGCCCACTATAACAAACTTAATGTACAAATGAGATGATATGCACATTGTTTACCATGAATGTGATCTCTTGCGAACGTTGGGGAAAATGTCTTTAAAAGTCCTATTGTTGGCTGAACAGTCCCCTTTAACGTGACATATAATGAATCCCTATCACAGTCTTCATCTCCATCTCTCTCCCATCCTCTCACGACCTCTTCCCCCATTTAATGCACTTGACAACGTGGTCTCGGCTGCTCTAGACAGAAGTCACCCTGGTTGAGCTGCTGCCAGAGTAAATACCGGAGGCTGCTATGAGGGAATGGTGAGGTGTTTTTTTCCACTTTACTTTACACCCTTCTCCTGTCTCATTTGCTCTGAGCTCTAATCATCTCCTTCTCCACTTTCCTATGTTCAATGTCCTGCATGTTGAGGCCTATAGTGCTAGCCTCCACTTGTGCATGTTTGTGTCTGTGTTGACTGTGTGCGTGTGTATCTGTGTATCTGTGTACTAGGCACTACGCAACCTATGCTTTTGATTGATCTCATATGCATTCTCTGTGCGTAGACAGCTCTCATGTTCACCGTTCACATGCGGGGAGACAGAGAGCAGAAGACACAGACACGTTGTCGTATCTGAGAGTTGTCTGTCTGTCCTTTCTGCTACACAGCTGCGAGGAAGATGTTGGATCTTTTTTTCTTGCTGCTGTTCCTCTGAAATGTTTTTCCCCCTTCCCTGTGAAGGCTCCCAGGGTCTCGGCAGGGTGTCCGCACAGCTCTGCTCTGTTGTGGAATCACCAGGGCTCCTCCGGGAGATGTTGTTTGAATTTCAGATCTCAGAGTCTGTAACAGAGTGGTGCAGGCTGCTACAGGGTTAGAGAGAAGGAGATTGTGGTTCAGACCTATGAGAATTGAACTGGATCAGATCATCCTCGCCCAGGGAAAAGAACATGGCAAAGAACAAGGCTAGAGCGAATCATACTGTGTGAATTGTATTGACAGGCATGGCTGCATAAAATCCTTTGGTTTAAAAAGTCTCCTTTCTGGTGTATGACCTCAAACTAGCTATAATTAAGATAGCGTTGGCATATACCCCTACCGGTTAAGAGCATTGGGCCAGTAAGCGAAAGGTTGGTGTTTCAAATCACCGAGCCGACTAGGGGAAAAATCTGTCTATGCTTTTGAGCAAGGCATTTAACCCTAATTGCTTATGTAAGTGACTCTGGATAAGAACATCTGCTAAATGACTAAAATGTAAATGTAATAAACAACCTTGTCATTTGTTGCTGCTTGTATACACCAGGCACACGCACCCATGTGATGACAGAGTCAAAAGAATGGAGCCACCAAGACCTCGGTGGCCTCATTGGTGAGAAATTTGTAACATGACAAAGGATTGAATCCAAACTTGGTTCTTATATGAGCGTATGCCAAGATTTTCCTCTTTCTTTTTTTCCTACAGTAGTTGCCGTTGGCTTCACAGTCCCGCGATACAGATGACAGAGCTAATTGTAGGGCTTGGAACACCAGTGCTGAGAAATGTTGTGAAAATAGTGCATAAAGCATGCGGGTGGCACTGACCCCAATATCACAGTGTATTTATTCTGTTGAATGAAACCAGCGCCGCTCTATAGACTCTTTGTTTGAACGCTGGTTGCAGTTGAGCTCTGCCAACTTCAACCAATAAGAAAGAAAAAAAAACATTTTCAGAAGACTGCTCATTGAGGATATACAGTAGCGAGGACTATTGAGTTGCGAGTTCTATGGTAAATAAGTTGCCTTGTGAAATCATTTGATGCCCTATCTTATAACAGCAGCAATATGTAACAATTTACACAAATTGCAACTGTTTGGTATAGGATTAATTCGCCAGATTACGGGTGTTTGTGTATATGTGACAGTGGCATGTGTTTATGGACGTGAAGGCGTCTCTGTGTTACATAATTTTCATTTATTTAGCAAGAGGCTGAATGTATCTCACCAGAGAAAACATCTGAGCGAGCAAAACAGCACCCCTCTATCTAAGTATTTGTAGCCCATCTATCTGATGCTGTCTGTTCAAAAAAAGCATGACATTGTTGCCGCCCATAACATTGAATGCAAGGCAAGCCCGTGAGCATTTGGCCTCCTTTGATAAAGAAAGTATAAAATTACAGCCAATCAGCGTTGAGCTAAACTAAGTGAGCTCAACTGTGAAAGGTCCTGGCGCACCAACAAAAATGTGTCGTGGGAAGCCTGTTTGGATTTGGCTTCACCCAAATCACATCACATCAAAAGCAAAACTTGAATTGTTGCTTCACATTGTGTTGTTGTCTTCTGGTGGCTAGCTAAAATGGTACATTTTCTACATTAGCCATGGATGGAGTTAGGGTTTCGGACTTGTGGTTTTACTTCATTCTCTGTACTGGCCAATGATTATAACAACGATTCTGATCCCACCATAAATTCATACATTGTGCCCCTGGCCTGAGAGGATGGAAATTCAATATGTAGCTAGATGTAGTAGGCTAATGTTAGCATGAAAGGAAGTTAGGCTAGCGAGCAAGCATTTTAGCAAGGTAACCTCGGACAACCTAGGGTAGACCTTTTCGTCAACATGAAAGAGAAGAGGATGGCATTGGCTTTTCTCTACAAGTAGGGTCAGTCAACATGTTTTGTCTACTTGTACACATACAGAGAGAGAGAGAGAGAGAGAAATCAGAACCATGCAAATCATATTTAGCTTACATTGATTGGACTAAATTGTTTTGGGGATTTTTTAGAAATGGTGCTCGAATAGTGGAGGCAGATCCTGTTTTCTTTGACTTGCGGTAAGTATCTGTGGTCAATAGTTGTTCAGTAGTCCGAAAATGTTGGAAACATTTAACTTGCTTGACCATGCTGTATGTAGGTCATGTAACTGTTTGTCCCATGCAATATGCTCTCTGGTTTTCTGATGAAACAAAAATGTGGTTGAATTTATACTTCCACTATCTTCTTATTGTCTTGGCAATACATATGAAATAACAGGTTAATGAGCAAACAACGCAATTATCACAACACATAGGTTGTAATATGGCTTTTTTTCTGTCTTTGTGTGTGTGTGTGTGTGTGTGTTGGAGGAGGTAGGGACCAACCACATAACGACTTCAAGCTTCCGAGAGGCCTAGCGAAAAGAGGAAAAGACTAGCTAGTGTTTCACAATTTTTATAAAAAATGTATTCATTACATTTTACATTAATTTCTTGAAGAGACTGAGACCTGCACTGTCGAAAATGAATAATATATCCAAAACTGAGGTTTAAATGCAAAAATGAAGATGTTTATTTGAACATCATGGTGCCCAAAAGTTCATAGTGCAGAAAAGTGCAGAAATAAAAGGTGAAAACAAAACACAAATGTTTCAGCATCAAGCAATCGTGTAAATGGTTGGCACATACACATGGCTATATTTAAAGGAAAATTGCATGTCACATGATCAAAAATGAAAATACATCAGAAAAAATATTAATTATGTCTGAAACATTCCCTTGACAGGCTATTACATTGGCAGCCTTTGGATATTGTTCCACGTGTGCGTGTGTGAGTGTGAGTGTGAGTGTGAGTGTGAGTGTGAGTGTGAGTGTGTGTGTGTGTGTGTGTGTGTGTGTGTGTGTGTGTGTGTGTGTGTGTGTGTGAGCGCACTTGTGTGTGCATGCTAATTGTGTGTCTGTGTGTGTATCTGTGCATGTGTAGCCCATGCCTGCATACGTTTGTGGTCTAACTGCAATAACCATCCGGCATTCAACAATAATCATATATCTCCCAAACTAAAGTACGTACATTTCATTAACAACTCATGTTCCATTGATGTGCACAGTCAATAGCCTTTGCATTTTGTTGCTGAGAAAGCTTCAATTCAAGCACCAATAGTCTAATAGTACACCAATAGACATGTTTCCTTTTTCCGACCAAAGTCCTACTGATCAGTACTGATTAGCCATGCTTTGCTACACCCAACGGGTTGAAGTGTCAAGGGTGTGTAAACTTGGCTGCTTACTGACCTCTCTGACAGAACCTCTGCCCCATTGGGCTATTGGGTCAATCAGGGTCACGGTTTAGCGATGAGAGGTCAAAGGGTTCAAGTCTATTTCATTTTGCAGGTGGATCGAACTAATCTTGACTGGTCCTGGGCGTTCTGCCACTCTAGGCGAGACCAAAAAATTACACCCTCCTCCTATACCCCCGCAAAACTAGAATATTGTAGCCCTACAGTGTCACCGCACAATGGAATTTTATGAATGCACATCCATGTGGGGTGCCTACCGTTTGTAAAATGAGCAGTTGCATTGGATTTATTTGTCCTGATTCCTGTGACTAATCATGTTGGCTATTAAAGCTATATCAGCCTGAGCCTATTTGGAATGACAATAAATGTGTTTACACAAAACAAATACATACTTGATTATTGATTATAATGACAATTTTAGCCCACCGGGTGAAGCTTCTGGATAGCTGTTGTGAATAGCTTGATTTTCCATTCCATATTCTCCATTTTACTTTGACATATCCTGTAATTTGATATGGTTTTGGATAAGCATTTTTTGATTGGGCGACATTTAATATTTGGTCCCGCTTTAAATGACCTCCAGCTTATAAAGGTTTCAAAAAACCTTCATAAATCCTTCATAAACACTACATAAATGTGTTACAAATCATCTGTATCTTTAGCTTTATAAAGTGTTCATAAAATGTGGCATAACAATGGGACATAACCACCAATGTCAAATGGGAAATATTTCTTAAACCTCTGCTTTATAAACGGTTGCATAATAAAGGCCTTATAAATCTTATTATATTGAAGCTTCACATAGCATTTACAATCCTGTTCCCAGAACCATCCATACTTAAATATGTATTCACGCATGACTGTTAGTCGCTTTGGATAAAAAATAACCTCTTTTCCTCTTTGTCAATATTGGACCTGATGTAACGGTAAATGAGTGAATAGCGGTGATTTTGCGCTCTTCTTCTGCCATCCACTCTCTTGGCGTAATGACTCCTGGACGGCCCTCCAGGTCTCCTTAGAGCGCTGCACCCACTCCTCCACCGCAGGAGCCTCAGTCTGGCTCTGATGCCACGGTGCCAGGACTGGCTGGTACCCCAACACACACTCAAATGGTGACATGTTGGTAGAGGAGTGGCTTAGTGAGTCCTACCCACCTCCTGGTTCCACTCTCTCCACCTGCCTATTACTCTCCGGGTGATACCCTGAGGTCAGGCTGACCGAGACCCCCAGACGTTCCATAAATGCCCTCCACACACGAGAGGTAAACTGGGGACCCCGATCAGAAACTATATCCTCGGGCACCCCGTAATGCCGGAAGACATGGGTGAAAAGGGCTTCCGCAGTCTGCAGGGCCGTAGGGAGACCGGGCAATGGAATGAGACGGCAGGACTTAGAGAACCGATCCACAACGACCAGGATCGTAGTGTTCCCCTGAGAGGGGGGAAGGTCAGTAAGAAAATCCACCGATAGATGGGTCCACGGCCATTGTGGAACGGGAAGAGGTTGTAATTTCCCTCGTGGCAGGTGCCTAGGAGCCTTACTCTGGGCGCACACCGAACAGGAGGAGACATAGAATCGCACATCCCTCCTCAAAGTGGGCCACCAGTACTTCCTCCTAAGACTTTGCACTCTCCTAGAAATACCTGGGTGACCCGACGAGGGTAGACTATGAGCCCATCGAATCAATTGATCACGAACAGCGAGCGGCACGTACCTATGACCCTCCGGACATTGTGGAGGCGCAGGTTCCTCCCTTAGCGCCCGCTCGATGTCCGCGTCCACCTCCCATACTACTGGTGCCACCCGCTTAGCCGCCAGAATGATGGGAGTAGGATCGATGGACCGGTCCTCACTGTCATAGAGTCGAGACAGCGCGTCGGCCTTAGTGTTGAGGGAACCTGGTCGATACGAGATAGTAAAACGAAATCTGGTGAAATACATGGCCCACCTTGCCTGACGAGGATTTAGTCTCCTAGCTGATCGGATATACTCCAGGTTACGGTGGTCAGTCCAGATAAGGAAAGGGTCAAGCCAGTGTCTCCACACCTTCAGGGCCTTAACCATAGCCAACAACTCCCTATCCCCCACATCATAATTCCGCTCCGCTGGCCCAAGCTTCTTGAAAAAAAAACACAGGGGCGGAGCTTCGGTGGCACACCCAAGCGCTGTGAGAGCACCGCTCCAACCCCAGCTTCGGATGCGTCCACCTCTACTATTAATGCCAATGAAGGGTCCGGATGCGCCAACACCGGTGCCTCAGTGAACAGCGCCTTCAACCTACGGAAAGCTCTGTCCGCCTCTGCTGACCACTGCAAACGCACCGGCCCCCCCTTCAGCAGTGATGTGATGGGAGCTGCTACTTGACCAAAACCCTGGATAAACCTCCGGTAGTAATTGGCGAACCCTAAGAACCGCTGCACCTCCTTTACCGTGGTTGGAGTCGGCCAATTACGCACGGCCTTGACGCGGTCACCCTCCATTACCACCCCGGAGCTGGAAATGCGATAACCCAGGAAGGAAACGGCTTGTTTGGAAAACTCACATTTCTCCGCCTTCACATACAGGTCATGCTCCAGCAGTCGTCCAAGAACCTTGCGCACCAAAGACACATGCGCTGTGCGTGTAGCGGAGTAGATCAAAATATTGTCAATCACACCCTGTCCGAGCAGGTCTCTGAGAATCTCATCCACAAAAGATTGAAAGATAGCTGGAGCATTCTTTAACCCGTATGCCATGACGAGGTACTCATAATGGCCAGATGTAGTGCTAAATGCAGTTTTCCATTCATCTCCCCCCCGAATATGCACCAGATTATACGCACTCCTGAGGTCTAGTTTCGTGAAGAACTGCGCTCTGTGAAATGATTCCACTGCCATAGCAATGAGAGGTAGTGGGTAACTAAAACCCACCGTGATGGAATTTAGACCTCGATAGTCAATACACGGACGCAAACCACCATCCTTTTTCTTCACAAAAAAGAAACTCGAGGATACGGGTGACATGGAGGGCCGAATATATCCCTGTCCCAGAGCCTCTGTGATATATGTTTCCATAGCCAACGTCTCCTCCTGGGATAAAGGATAAACATGACTCCTGGGAAGTGCAGCGTTTACCTGGAGGTTTATCACGCAATCCCCCTGTCGATGGGGTGGTAATTGGGTCGCTTTCTTTTTACTGAAAGCGATAGCCAAATCGGCATACTCAGCGGGAATGCGCACGGTGGAAACCTGGTCTGGTCTCTCCACCATTGTCGCACCGATGGAAACCACTACACACCTGCCTGAACACTCATCAGACCACCCTGGAGAGTTCCCTGTTTCCACAAAATAGTCGGATTGTGAATAGCCAGCCAGGGAATCCCCAGCACCACTGGAAACGCATGTGAATCGATAAGGAACAGACTAATCCGTTCCTTATGATCCCCCTGCGTAATCATCTCCAAAGGAATTGTGGCTTCCCTGACCAGCCCTGACCCTAATGGTCGACTATCTAAGGAGTGCACGGGAAAAGGGGGGTCTACTTTTACTAACGGAATCCTCAACCTCTGAGCGAGTCCGCGATCTATAAAGTTCCCAGCTGCGCCTGAATCTACTAGCGCCTTATGCTGGAGAGAGGGAAAAAATTTGTGGAAACAAATTAATACAAACATGTGACCAACAGGAAACTCTGGGAGAGTGCGGTGCTTACTCACCTGGGGTGACCGAGGAGTGTTCTGCCTACCTTCTCGACTCCAAGATGAACTCCTCTAGCACCGACCGGAAGTGTGCCCTCTCCGGCCACAACTGGTACAGGAGGAGCCTCCTCCTCCGATCTCCCTAGACGCGGCCCCTCCTATCTCCATCGGGATAGGAGCGAGAGGGTCAGGAGGTGGAACGAACAGGACCCCTTCAGAACGTCCGCGAGCAGCTAGCAGATGGTCCAACCGGATTGACAGGTCTATCAGTTCATCCAGGCTAAGCGTTGTATCCTGACAAGCCAGCTCCCTGCGGACGTCCTCTCTCAGGCTACTCCGGTACTGGTCTATCAGGGCCCTGTCATTCCACCCTGCTCCAGCGGCCAAGGTCCGGAAATCCAGCGCGAAGTCCTGCGTGCTCCTCGTCCCCTGCCTTAGATGGAACAACCTCTCACCCGCCGCTCGGCCCTCCGGAGGGTGATCGAACACGGCCCGGAAATGGCGGGTGAACTCCGGGTAGTTGCCCTTCGCTGAGTCGGGCCCGTTCCAAACAGCATTGGCCCACTCCAGGGCTCTACCCGTAAGGCAGGTGATGAGGACATTCACGCTATCCTCGTCCGAGGGAGCCAGCCGAATGTTGGCCAGGTAGAGGTTTAATTGAAACAGGAATCCCTGGCACCCCGACGCTGCTCCATCGTACTCCCTCGGAGGTGTAATGCGCAGAGCGCTGGAACCAGATCCCGCTGGGGGAGATGGTAGAGTTGCTGGTGGGAGGGTAGGTGGGGTAGTAGGGAGACCACTCCTCTCCCAATGATTCATCCTCTCCAACATTTGATCCATCGCTGATCCGGGGCGTTGGAGGATGGACGTGTGGTGAAGGACTCTCTCCTCCATCGTGGGAAGAGGGGTGGTCGCTGCTCCTGCTGACTCCATAATGTGGTGCAGGCTTCTGTAATGGTAAATGAGTGAATAGGTGTGGAGTCAGGCGCAGAGAGCAAAGGATACGGGAAAAACACGCTTTAAAACCTCTTGGAACTCCCCATCCCGGATCCGGGATCGTGACTAAAGCCTCAGGCTCATTAGCATAATGCAACGTTAACGATTTCTGAAAATCGCAAATAAAATGAAAATAATGCGTCTGCTCTCAAGCTTAGCCTTTTCTTAACAACACTGTCATCTCAGATTTTCAAAATATGCTTTTGAACCATAGAAATTGACTAATTTGTGTAAGAGTATGCAAAGCTAGCATAGCATTTTGAGTAGCATTTAGCACGCAACATTTTCACAAAAACCAGATAACCAAATAAATAAAATCATTTACCTTTGAAGAGCTTCTGATGTTTTCAATGAGGAGACTCTCAGTTACATACCAAATGCGCAGTTTTTCCTGAAAGCGTCTGTGTGTAGGAGAAATCGTTCCGTTTTCTACATTGCGTCTGGCTACCGGAAACGAACCGAAAATTCAGTCACCTGCAACGTAAAACTTTTTCCGAATTAACTACATAATATCGACCAAACATGGCAAACGTTGTTTGGAATCAATCCTCAAGGTGTTTTTTCACATATCTCTTCATTGATATATCGTTCGTGGAAGCTTGCTTTCCTCTCTGAATCCCATGGAAAAATACTGGCAGCTGACTTTTGCGCACCAATTTCGGCACAGGACACCGGGCGGACACCTGGTAAATGTGGTCTCTTATGGTCAATCTTCCAATGATCTGCCTACAAATATGTCACAATGCTGCAGACACCTTGGGGAAACGACAGAAAGGGTTGACTCACTCCTCTCGCGTTCACAGCCATATAAGGAGACAATGGAAAACAGAGCCTCAAAAATCCTGCTCTTTTCCTGGATGCCGTCTCATCTTGGTTTTGCCTGAAGCTCACGTTCTAGGGCACGCACAGAAAATATCTTGGTAGTTCTGGACACGTCAGAGTGTTTTCTTTCGAAAGCTATCAATTATATGCATAGTCGAGCATCTTTTTGTGACAAAATATCTTGTTTAAAACGGGAACGTTTTTCATCCAAAAATGAAATAGCGCCCCCAGAGCATCAACAGGTTGATGTCCAGAAAATCACAAGAACAAAAATCAGGCGATCAACACGTGAAGAAATAAAGGACAGCGAACAAACCCGAAAAATGCAAAACACAAACCACTCTAACACATACAGATGAACAAGCCCGCACAAACAGAAGCGGGCTGAACTAATTTAAATAACCCCACCCTAACAACCAAACAAGAAACAGGTGAAACCAATTAGATAAAACCAAACGAACACAGAACAATGGATCGGTGGCAGCTAGTAGACCGGCGACGACGAGCGCCGAGCGCCACCCGAACCAGAAGGGGAGTCACCTTTGGTAGTATTCGTGACACCTGACCTCAACTTCCCCCAAAATGGTGTCTTGCAGGAAGAAACTCTAAAACTCTAAAGCGCAGCAATGCAAAGTAAAAAAATTGATGGGACTTTTCAAATCCGTTAAAAAAATTTGCCGACTGCTGTTTTTTCCCAAATTCGGTTAACTTGGTTTTGTTTTTAAAGGTTTCGAATTTCACCCATGTTTTTCTGGCTTACCCCAGTTTTTTCACACTTTTTTAAATATATAAAAAAATGTATATCCTGTGTTCACAACAATGCTTTAACCACATCAGGGGATGACTTATGAGGTCATGGAAAAATTGAAGAAACTTAATTTTTTGTGTAGTTGCCCTTTAATAAGGTGAGCAAGACCGGCACTGTTGTTTGGTCAGTGGGTTTCTGTAGTTCACTTAAATATGAACAAATAGGAATCATTGTTAATGTTTAGACTTTTATTTTTCATATATCATGAATTGTTATTGACACTTTTCTACTAATACGTGGGGGATTTTTTTTTTATCCTCAAATTCCGTGGCCTTTATGTATGTGTTATGAATCACCAAAAGTTCTGGGTTTATAGTAAGTACAGTGTCGTATGTTTTAAGGCATTTTTTTAATTTAACCTTTATTTAACTAGGGAAGTCAGTTATTAAGAACAAATTCTTAATTAGAATGACGGCCTAGAAACAGTGGGTTAACTGCCTTGTTCAGGAGTAGAACGACAGATTTACCTTGTCAGCTTGGGGATTCGATCTAGCAACATTTTGGTTACAGGCCCAACGCTCTAACAACCGCTCTAACCACCATAGATAACCCTATTTGGTAAAAGACCAAGTCCATATTATGGCAAGAACAGCTATATTAAGCAAAGAAAAAGGACAGTCCATCATTACTTTAATAAGACATTTCATAAAAGCCATCAAGTGCTATTCTGAAACTGGCTCTTATGAGAACCGCCACAGGAAAGGAAGTCCCAGAGTTACCTCTGCTGCAGTGGTTCAGTTCATTAGAGTTACAGGCCTCAAAAATTGCAGCCCAAATAAATGGTTCAGAGTTCAAGTCACAGACACATCTCAACATCAACTGTTCAGAGGAGACTGTGTGAATCAGGCCTTCACTTTCAAATTCCACAAAGAACCAACTACTAAAGGACACCAATAAGAAGAAGAGACTTGCTTGGGCCAAGAAACATAAGCAATTCGACCATTGGAAAAGTGTCCGTTGGTCTGATGAGGCCAAATCTGCGATTTTTGGTTCCAACAGCTGTGTCTTTGTGAGCCGCAGAGTAGGTGAACGGTTGATCTCCGCAGGTGTGGTTCCCACCATGAAGCATGAGCATGAGGAGGTGTGGGGGTGTTTTGCTGGAGAAACTTCAAATCAAAGTTGATTTGTCACGTGCGCCCAATACTTACAGTGAAATGCTTACTTACAGGCTCTAACCAATAGCGCAAAAAGGTAAACGGTGAACAATAGGTAAGTAAAGAAATAAAAAACAGTAAAAAGACAGGCTATATACAGTAGCGTGGCTATAAAAGTAGCGAGGCTACATACAGACATCGGTTAGGCTGATTGAGGTAGTATGTACATGATATGGTTAAAGTGACTATGTATATATGATGAACAGAGAGTAGCAGTAGCGAAAAAAGGGTTGGCGGGTGGTGGGTGGTGGGGACACAATGCAGATAGCCCGGTTAGCCAATGTGCGGGAGCACTGGTTGGTCAGCCCAATTGAGGTAGTATGTACATGAATGGATAGTTAAAGTGACTCTGCATATGTGATAAACAGAGAGTAGCAGCAGCGTAAAAAGAGGGGTTGGGGTGGCACACAATGCAAACAGTCCGGGTAGCCATTTGATTACCTGGTCAGGAGTCTTATGGCTTGGGGGTAAAAACTGTTGAGAAGCCTTTTTGTCCTAGACTTGGCACTCCGGTACCACTTGCCATGCGGTAGTAGAGAGAACAGTCTATGACTGGGGTGGCTGGGGTCTTTGACAATTTTTAGGGCCTTCTTCTGACACCGCCTTGGTGTAGAGGTCCTGGATGGCAGCCAGCTTAGCCCCAGTGATGTACTGGGCCATACGTACTACCCTCTGTAGTGCCTTGCTGTCAGAGGCCGAGCAATTGCCGTACCAGGCAGTTATGCAACCAGTCAGGATGCTCTCGATGTTGCAGCTGTAGAACCTTTTGAGGATCTGAGAAACCATGCCAAATCTTTTTTGTTTCCTGAGGGGGAATAGACTTTGTCATGCCCTCTTCACGACTGTCTTGGTGTGTTTGGACCATTCTAGTTTGTTGTTGATGTGGACACCAAGGAACTTGAAGCTCTCAACCTGCTCCACTACAGCCCCGTCGATGAGAATGGGGGCGTGTTCAGGCCTCCTTCTACTTCAGTGATTTATTTAGAATTCAAGGCACACTTAACCAGCATGGCTACCACAGAATTCTGCAGTGATACGCCATCCCACCTGGTTTGCGCTTAGCAGGACAATAATTTGTTTTTCAACAGGACTATGACCCAACACACCTCCAGGCGATGTACGGGCTATTTGACAAAGAAGGAGAATGATGGAGTGCTGCATCAGATGACCTGGCCTAAACAAGCACCCGACCTCAACCCAATTGAGGTGGTTTGGGATAAGTTGGAACGCAGAGTGAAGGAAAAGCAGCCAGCAAGTGCTCAGCGTATGTGGGAACTCCTTCAAGACATTTGGAAAAGCATTCCTCATGAATTTGGTTGAGAGAATACCAAGAGTGTGCAAAGCTGTCATTAACACTTTCTTGGTTACTATATGATTCCATATGTGTTACTTCATAGATAGGATGTCTTAACTATTTTTCTACTATGTAGAAAATAGTAAAAATAAAGAAAAACCCTTGAATGAGTAGGTGTGTCCAAACGTTTGACTGGTATTGTACATCTTCATCTATAACCAAACGGTTAGGATTAATATTTTTACTTATTTATTTATTTCACCTTTATTTGACCAGTTAGGCTACTTGAGAACAAGTTCTCATTTGCAACTACAACCTGCCAAGATAAAGCAAAGCAGTTCGACACATACAACAACACAGAGTTACACATGGAATAAACAAACATACAATAATAATCAATAATACAGTAGAAAAAATCTATATACAGCATGTGAAGTAGGATAAGAGGTAGGATAAGAGAGGTAAGGCAATAAATAGGCCATCGTGGCGAAGTAATTTACAATATAGCAATTAAACACTGAAATGGTAATGATACTGGGGTGCAAAGGAGCAAAATAAATAAATACAGTATGGGGATGAGGTAGATTGGATGGGCAATTTACAGATGAGCTATGTACAGGTGCAGTGATCTGTGAGCTGCTCTGACAGCTGGTGCTTAATGCTAGTGAGGGAGGTAAGAGTCTCCAGCTTTTGTGATTTTTGCAGTACGTTCCAGTCATTGGCAGCAGACATCTGGAAGGAGAAGGGGCTTCCTTTGGGGGTGACCAGTGAGATATACCTGCTGGAGCGAGTGCTACGGGTGGGTGCTGCTATGGTGACCAGTGAGCTGAGATAAGGCGGGGCGTTACCTAGCAGAGACTTGTAGATGACCTGGAGCCAGTGGGTTTGGCGACGAGTATGAAGCGAGGGCCAGCCAACAGGTCGCAGTGGTGGCTAGTATATGGGGCTTTGGTGACTAAACGGATGGCACTGTGATAGACAGCCTCCAACACTCTACTCAACAAATTGGATGCAATTTTGTAAATTACATCGTCGAAGTCGAGGATCGGTAGGATGATCAGTTTTACAAGGGTATGTTTGGCAGCATGAGTGAAGGATGATTTGTTGTGAAATAGTAAGCCAATTCTAGAATTAATTTTGTATTGGAGATGATTATTATGAGTCTGGAAGGAGAGTTTACTGTCTAACAAGACACCTAGATATTTGTAGTTGTCCAACTATAAGTCAAAACCGTCCAGAGTAGTGATGGTGGATGGGCGGGCAGGTTTTGGCAGCGATTGGTTGAAGAGAATGCATTTAGTTTTACTTGCATTTTAGAGAAGTTGGAGGACATGGAAAGAGAGTTGTATGGCATTGAAGCTCATCTGGAGGTTACTTAATACTGTGTCCAAAGAAGTGCCAGAGGTATATAGAATGGTGTCGTCTGCGTAGAGGTGGATCAAAGAATCACCAACAGCAAGAGCGCCATCATTAATGTATACAGAGAAGAGAGTCGGCCCGAGAATTGAACCCTGTGTCACCCCCATAAAGACTGCAAGAGGTCCGGACAACAGGCCCAATTTGACACACTGAACTCTATCAGAGAAGTAGTTGGTGAACCAGGCGAGGCAATCATTTGAGAAACCATGGCTGTTGAGTCTGCCAATAAGAATATGATGATTGACAGAATCGAAAGCCTTAGATGAATGAATGAATACGGCTGCACAGTAATGTCTCTTATCGATGGCGGTTGAGATGTTCTTTAGGGCCTTGAGCGTGATTGAGGTGCAGCCATGACCAGCTCTGAAACCAGATTGCATAGTGGAGAAGTTATGGCGAGATTCAAAATGGTCGATAATCTGTTTGTTAACTTGGCTTTCGAAGACCTAAGAAAGGCAGGGTAGAATAGATATAGGTCTGTAGCAGTTTGGGTTTAGAATGTCTCCCCTTTGAAGAGGTGGATGACCGTGGCAGCTTTCCAATCTATGGGAATCTCAGAAGATCCGAAAGAGAGGTTGAACAGGAGGTGCTCTTATTCTCCATGGACTTTACAGTGTCCCAGAAGTTTTTTGAGTTTGTGCTACAGGATGCAAATTTCTGCTTGAAAAAGCTAGCCTTAGCTTTCCTAACTGCCCGTGTATATTTGTTCATAACTTCCCTGAAAAATTACATATCACTGGGCCTATTAAATGCTAATGCAGAACGCACAGGATGTTTTTGTGCTGGTCAAGGGCAGTCAGGGCTGGAGTGAACCAAGTGCTATATCTGTTCCCGGTTCTACATTTTTTGAATGGGGCATGATTATTTAAGATGGTGACGAAGACATTTTTAAAGAATAACCAGGCATCCTCTACTGACGGAGCAGTTGAAACTGGAGCAGCAGTATGGCCAGGTGGACGGGGGACAGCAAGAAGTCATCATGCCATGTAGTCCTGAGGCATGGTCCTAGGGCTCAGGTCCTCCGAGAGAGAGAAAGAAAGAAAGAGAGAAAGAGAAAATTAGAGATGGCATACTTAAATTCACACAGGAAACCGGATAAAACAGGAGAAATACTCCATATATAACAGACTGACCCTAGCCACCCGACACATAAAGTACTGCAGTATAAATACTGGAGGCTGAGACAGGAGGGTCAGGAGACACTGTGGCCCCATCCGATGACACCCCCGGACAGGGCCAAACAGGCAGGATATAGCCCCACCCACTTTGACAAAGCATAGCCCCCACACCACTAGAGGGATATCTTCAACCACCAACTTACCATCCTGAGACAAGGCTGAGTATAGCCCACAAAGATCTCCGCCACGGCACAACCAAGGGGTGGGGGACGCCAACCCAGATGGGAAGACCACGTCAGTGACACAACCCACTCAAGTGATGCACCCCTCCAAGGGACGGCATGGAAGAGCATCCATGACTCAGTCCCTGTTATAGTGCTAGAGGCAGAGAATCCAGGTGGAGAGAGGGGAACCGGCCAGGCAGAGACAGCAAGGGCTGATGAGAGAGATATTGTCTCTAGAGACGATAAAAACCAGGTGATGCCGCATATGTGGGAGGTGGAACTAAATGGTAGGTTAATGCATGAGGCATATATTACCATAGTAATGTCTCTTTTTGGGATATGACTGTTACACATGAATAGCTGATATACTTTCTCCTATTTGTTTTGATGATTTTATATGAAAGAGTATAGACTTTTTAGACTGGTACGAAGAGTGAAGCCCTTATGTGGTTGGGAGGGATATGCAGGAATCATCTCACGAAGCTTGTTCATATCTCAACTCATTGCAAGCCAGATGCTGCAACCAAGGCCAGAGTGCTTGCCGGGGACCCAAACACAGAGCCCATATGTCTTTGTGAGAGACAAGAAATTCCCTCTGAGGGTAAACCTGATCTCCAAGTAAGATACGCTAAATACTTGACTATACGTATGATTTAAAAATTATACCAGTATAGACACTGTAATTATTTGCCTCACATAAAAGTGATCTGGGATGATGGGGCCCTATGTCCAAAGCATAGGTTACACAGGTGTTACACTACACGTTTGATGGCCTTAATGTTCCTGTTCAATACTAATGGAAACACTTATTTTATTCAAAGGTTCCACTGGCCTTGATGACGCAAAGGAAGATATACAACTACCATCACTCAAGAGACAAAATAATTTCTGAGAACTGCTTTGGGATCATACAGACACTGACAACACGGAGTCATCAAAACGGTATATCCACCCCACGTTTGTTGACCACGCCATGCCCATTGGAGTCCTGGGTCCAGGAGAGACAGGTGGAACAAACATCAGCTTGTTGGACCCAAAAAAACAGAGAAACCAGAGATGGAAAACATATGTTCTCTTGTGCTAATTGACTGTTTATACAGTATGTCATCACTTCATCCTTGGGTTGTTTTAGTTTGGCAAGACACTCAAGACATTTACCTAACCTTGGGATATGTGTAGTGGCCTTTCAACGGAGACCTTCCTTCTATGGTACATGGGAATGAGTGTCCAGCTGTAGACAATAAGGGCAGACCCTCAAGACATTAACCTCATCTACATGGCTCATGTACAAAGCAGTACAAGTTTACTGAGTGACTAATTCAGAAGAGTAATATTTTATGCCACAAGTAGAAATAACCAGACAGACATTTGCAGACCTTTAAGATATTATTTTCGATCATAAGAGGGAATATCACAGATGGCCAGCATCCCCGAGTCGCCTATTCACTATTGACGTTGAGACTGGTGTTTTGCGGGTACTATTTAATGAAGCTGCCAGTTGAGGAATTATGAGGTGTCTGTTTCTCAAACTAGACACTTTAATGTACTTGTCTTCTTCCTCAGTTGTGCACCGGGGCCTTCCACTCCTATTTCTATTCTGGTTAGAGTCAGTTTTTGTGTGTTTTGTGAAGGGAGTAGCACACAGAGCTGTATGAGATCTTTGGTTTCTTGACAATTTCTCACCTTGAATAGCCTTCATTTCTCTGATCAAGAATAGACTGACGAGTTTCAGAAGAAAGTTCTTTGTTTCTGGCCATTTTGAGCCTGTAATTGAACCCACAAAACGTGATGCTCCAGAAACTCAACTAGTCTAAAGAAGGACAGTTTTATTGATACTTTAATCAGTACAGTTTTCAGCTGTGCTAACATAATTGCAAAAGTGTTTTCTAATGATCAATTCGCTTTAAAGTGATGAACTTGGATTAGCTAACACAACATGCCATTGGAACACAGGAGAGATGGTTGCTGATAATGGGCCTCTGTATACCTATGTAGATATTCCATTAAAAATCATCCGTTTCCAGTTACAATAGTCATTTACAACATTAACAACGTCTACACTGTATTTCTGATCAATTTCATGTCATTTTAATGGACCACAAAATGTGTTTTTCTTTCAAAAACAAGGACATTTCTAAGTGACCCCAAACCAGAAAGACATTTTGGCTGTTAGCTAGCTAGCTAGCTAATGAGGTAACATGAATGAACAAGGTGTAAACCAATGCCCGTGAGTGGTTTTGTAACGACCCCCGACATGGTTTATGAACAGGGCCTGGAAAATAACTTTTTGGTCCACCAGCCACTGTGACAGGTAGATGAACACATCTACCAGCCACTTAGAATTCTTACAAGCCAATACATTTATCAGTCATAATAACACCAAAAAACAGATTTCAGATTCCCCCCAAAACAAAATTACGTTAAAAAGTTTTCACTATCAAAATCAAACTTTTTCAATAGAAAACAACACAATTGGATGTTCTCAGTCCAAAACAATGCTTAAACTACATCAGGAAACAATGTGTGAGGTATGGGGAAGAGGGTATAGTTGCCCTTTAATTTCGATTGCAGACCTCAAGAGACTGATGTTTGGTTGGCTGTATTTCTGTACTGCCACACAATTGATACAAATCGTCATATCATTCTGCCAGGTAAGCCTACTATGCTGTTAACATTTACTTTGAAAAGTTTTGTGGGAAACTGTTTAGAAATTATTGTTTCGTAATAGCTAACTGGCGACACAAAGTGGTAGACACAGGCATTCCCATTCTGTTATCTGCAGAAAGTTGCAAGAAATACAAATAACTGATACATTCCTTAATATTCTTTAATATTCTTTACACGTAGGCTTTCGATTGAAAAAATCTGTGCTCGTTTTTTTTCTCTAGGGCACTCAGAAACAACTGCACAATGCACAAAGCCTATCATTACAACAATTATTATCTTGATGATTTTTTTCCTGGTCACACTGGTGCTCCCAAAGTAAAATGTCAGGTCACACAGAAAAATATCTAGGAGCATATGAGACCAAAATAATCGCACTTTAGAGCCCTGGCATCAAACAATGACAGAATGCTTAGTATAAGTATCAGGTCTAACCATGCCTGTATAACATCATATTGGCTTTTATACATTGAATGGAGACAAACGTTTAAGACCCAATGCACTGAAAAATAATAAAATTACCATGATTGAGGATGTACAGAATCAAATTACCGAGCTGCATTCACATTCATCATCCTAACGAGATGTACTCATCCAGAAAAATAGAATGAATTGAACACAAAGGGGTAGGCAATATAATAATCCCTTTTGAATTGTATGGTAGAGACCAATTTGTCATTTTAATTAATATTACATAGAAAAAAAAACACTTCTGAGGATGTCAGGGAGACAGGGGGGAGAAATCTTTGATTCTCATTGTTGGTTGGCTGGAATTCGGATGTCTGTTCCGAGGTTATTAACTGTGTTGACAAATAGCTACACATGGTTTCGCAGGTTATAATGTCAGTCCCCATCGTCCAGCAGACCTAGGTGCCAGAGGGGCCCATAAAACAGGTTGACACACAGACAGGAAGTACTGTCCACTTGGTCACCACTACATCCTGTGTTACTTATTTCAAAGGGACGGGTGCAGAACTCCCTTTTGGATGGCTGGTCACTCATCCTGACTGACTGACTACAATTTGGGTAACTCATGCCTCTACGCACAAACACATGCGGCGTCCATTAGCTATCAAAAAATTGCAATATTTCACAAGGGGTAATCTCACACCCATCAAACTCACTCTCATAAATCCAACCTGACTTTTATAGACATAATTATGAGGTCTATGAATATTGTATCGAATGAATATATGCATGTTTTACTGAAAAGCCATTTCTCTGTTGGAAAATCAACCGTAGACAGAATGGCTGCACTGCTGGCAAATCTGTTTGCATTTTAAAGACAAATCCCTGCGATGAGCTCCACTCAGACATTTAAATCCAAAGTTGAAGTTAATGAGTCCCGAATTGGGAGAACGTTTTGCATTCTCTCTCTCTCCCTGTCTCTCCCTCCCGCTCTCTTTCTGATTTACACTTACTCTTATTGTCTGTGGTCTATTTAGTGCAGCGGAGATACATTTTATTGGCTACCACTTAATGCCATTGAGTGGCTGTTTATTTTCACCATGGTAGGTTACCAAAAAGACCCCTCCACCAGTGAAAAGGCAGTCCCTGTGCCTGCTGGAAGTCCAACTCGCGTAAAATTCAGTTTGTTGAAATATTTTTCTCCTTCACTACTTTTAGCACTGCTTGGAAGATTGTAATGCAGTCTGACTTTTGCAAACAAGTTAGTTTTAACGTTTTTATCATCACATTTACATTGGAAATTTTAATCGAATCATGACATGCATTTTTGATTTGCCTTTTTCCACGGCAACAAAGAGTATGAGGAGTGGGGGTGGATTCATTTGAGCAAGGCTTGGAGGGAATGGAATCTGGGAAATAGCTAATGTCTCCCATTGGGTTTTGGCATGGTCTCTGCCCTCTTGTTTGTGGGGTAGCCATTGGCAGCTCTACATAGTGGTTTTTGCAAGAGATAAATTATATCATAATCCACTTAGATGGGACCACATTCTCATCTCAGCTCTTTTAGACCTGAGAAAAGTTTCCTCCAGAGTATGAATTGTTTTACTGCTCCAATCCCACACATTTCTTTACTCGGTGGCTGATTTAGCTATAAGATTAAACATGACTCAAAAAACAAAGTCTTGAGGCTGGAAAGTGGTAATTTAAAATAGGAGATATTTTGCATGTAAGTTGGGATATCAAGAAGAGCATGACTAAACTGAAAAGTGACCTATGTTATGTTAGGAGTTACTCACTTGGAAAGCCCTTCTTCATTACAAAATACTGATGGTTTGAAAGACTTATATGGCGCAGTGGTCAACATACTGTAGCCTTCACTCATAGTAAACAGTCAATATACAAGTTAACACTGTAAATCTTCTCTACCAGTGGCAACGGACTGCTATAATTCAAATAACCCAATTTGGCACAACTGTATGATTATTTTATAATATGTATAATTTTCTAAGTCACTGTTGTGTAGCTCTAAAGTATTGTAATGACCTGACTAGATCATAAATGAACAAATGTCCAGACAGAGGCTTGAGTTTGCGAATTGACGGTTTATTTAACCAACTTTACACAGGCTACTGTTTGGGCCGTAGCACACACCAAAAAGATGACAGATAACCCACAAGCCAATCGTGACCTTCTCTTGGGAAGCCCAGACGTAAGAGAGAGAGAATAAAGGCTGAACCTGGTCTTAACTTCCAATGCTCCACCCCCCTGCCCAACCCCCCTCCACGCCACTCCGCCAACCACCAGGATGCCCGGCATCAGAACATTCCAGGCATTCCCGTGATTGGCAGATAGCAGGTTGATTGACATGTCGGACCCCGCGAACACCGGGTACTGGTCAGTACAACACAACCACCTCCTAGCCTAACACATAACACACAGCTGTCTGTGCGGGTCGCTACACAGCCCCCCACCACAAAGTCCCTCGTCCCCGAGGGAACAAACAAAGTCTCTGAAGCGACCCGGAGGTCTCCTTTGCCTGCGTGGCCGTGATGGTCGCAGAGTGCCCCTCTGGGAACCAGGGGATGAAGGCAGGGATATGGGGGACAAGGAAGCGGGAACGGGTAATACAGTCCGTGGCTCTGGGGAACCACGCGGTGACACAGGGGGAGACAGGGGGAGTGGGCTGTCTGGAGCCTTGTCTGCGGCACCTGAGGGTGGGTGCCTGGAGAATGTCATTGCCAGAGAGGGGAATTGTGGGGGTTCCTGGGGTTTGGGGAAAAGAGGCCCCTCTGTATGGGGCTAACCTGTCCTGGTGCAGTGCCACCTTTCTCCCCCTGGGAGGAAGCTGCACCCGGTACACAACCTCCCCTACCCTCTCCAGGACACTGCAGGGTCCCACCCAGTGACTGTCCAACTTGGGGCATCTGCCTTTTTTCCTTAGGGGGCTGTAGACCCAGACCAGCTCCCCAGCCACAAAGTGCCTTCCCCGGGTGTGCACGTCATAGTTCCTTTTCTGCCTCACACCTGCATTCACCAGCTGCTCTCTGGCGAAGGTGTGGGCTGTCTCCAGGCGGTCCTGGAGTCTCCGGGCATACTCCGGCCCCGGAGGAACATGAGGGCTATCCAGGGGCCGACCAAACGCCATCTCCGCAGGGGTGCGGATCTCTCTCCCCAGCATGAGGAGGGCAGGCATGCAGGAGGTGAAGTCTTGGACAGCGGAGCGGCATGCCATGAGGACCATAGGCAGGTGCTTGTCCCAGTCACGCTGGTGTTTGGAAGAGACGATGGCCAGCTGCTGTCCAAGTGTTTTGTTGAAGCGCTCCACAAGGCCATCACTTTGAGGATGGAGAGGAGTAGTGCGGGTCTTGTGCATACCCAGCCTCTCACACATGGTGGCGAACACATGGGACTCAAAGTTTCTGCCTTGGTCGCTGTGGATGGACTCTGCAGCTCCAAACCTGCTGAACATCCCCGCTGTCAGGGCGTCGACGATGGTCTCTGCCTCCTGGTCAGGCAGAGCATAGGCCTCGGGCCATTTTGTGAAATAGTCCATGGCCGTGAGCACCCAGCGGTTTCCACTGTCTGTGGTGGGGAACGGCCCAACTACATCCACTCCCACCCTCTCCATGGGAGCCCCCACTGGGAACTGTTGGAGCTGAGCATGAGAGCGGCTTGGGGGGCCCTTTCTCGCTGTGCAGTTGTCACAGCGGCGACAAAAGTCCTCCACGTCCCTCTTGTGCTGCCCACAGTAGAAGCCCTGACGGAGACGGCGCAGTGTTTTTGTGACCCCAAAGTGTCCAGTCCCCACCCCCCCATGAGTACTCTGGAGCACAGCCTCCCACAATGCTTTTGGGACCACCACCTGCCACCTCTCCTCTCCCGTAGCTGACTCCTTCCATGCCCGCTGTAGCACGCCATCAGCCAGCCGCAGTCTCTCAAACTTCGACCACAACCCTTTGGTCGCGAGTGAGAGCGCTGTCACCTCTTCCCATGGTGGCCTCACCTGCGCCTCTACCCACTGTAGCACTGGCTGTAGGTCTGTGTCCCGTCCCTGCTGCTGCCGCCATTCAGCCACGTCGACAGTCTGCAGCTCGCAGCAGACAGGCCCGCTCGCCCGACACACTGTGGCACAGACACCCTCCTCTGCCCGCAGCTCTCTCTCCCGTCCCTCTCTCCGTTCACAGTGGCGGCAGCCGTCTGCAGTACAGGGCCGACGGGACATGGCGTCGGCGTTGGAGTGGCGTGCCCCTGCCCTGTGCACCACCGTGAAGTCATACGGCTGAAGCTCCTCCAACCAGCGTGCCACCTGCCCCTCTGGCTCTCTGAAAGACATGAGCCACTGGAGAGCAGAGAATAAAGGCTGAACCTGGTCTTAACTTCCAATGCTCCACCCCCCCTCCACGCCACTCCGCCAACCACCAGGATGCCCGGCATCAGAACATTCCAGGCATTCCCATGATAGGCTGATAGCAGGTTGATTGACATGTCGGACCCCGCGAACACCGGGTACTGGTCAGTACAACACAACCACCTCCTAGCCTAACACATAACACACAGCTGTCTGTGCGGGTCGCTACAGTATGGTGAGTCAGATGTCTGCAATTGTAATGATAATTTGATGATCTTTCTGGCAACGATTTTGCTCTATTCAGATTGGTCAGATGTTTTGTTAATTGTTGGTGCATGACAGGAAGTAGTTGGGTTGATGCAAGGCTGTAACTGTGGTCAGTTGTTCATTAACCTCTTGAAACTCCCCATCCCGGATCCGGGATTGTGACTAAGCCTCAGGCTCATTAGCATAACGCAACGTTAACGATTTCTGAAAATCGCAAATAAAATTAAAATAATGCGTTTGCTCTCAAGCTTAGCCTTTTCTTAACAACACTGTCATCTCAGATTTTCAAAATATGCTTTTGAACCATAGAAATTGACTAATTTGTGTAAGAGTATGCAAAGCTAGCATAGCATTTTGTGTAGCATGTAGCACGCAACATTTTCACAAAAGCCAGATAACCAAATAAATAAAATCATTTACCTTTGAAGAGCTTCTGATGTTTTCAATGAGGAGACTCCCAGCCACATACCAGATGCGCAGTGTTTCCTGAAAGCGTCTGTGTGTAGGAGAAATCGTTCCGTTTTCTACATTGCGCCTGGCTACCGAAACGAACCGAAAATGCAGTCACCTACAACGTGAAACTTTTTCCGGATTAACTACATAATATCGACCGAAACATGGCAAACGTTGTTTGGAATCAATCCTCAAGGTGTTTTTTCACATATCTCTTCATTGACATGCAGTTCGTGGAAGCTTGCTTCTCTCTCTGTGCCCCATGGAAAAATACTGGCAGGTGACTTTTGCGCACCAATTTCGGCGCAGGACACCGGGCGGACACGTGGTAAATGTGGTCTCTTATGGTCAATCTTCCAACGATCTGCCTACAAATACGTCACAATGCTGCAGACACCTTGGGGAAACGACAGAAAGGGCAGACTCATTCCTCTTGCGTTCACAGCCATATAAGGAGATCATGAAAGACAGAGCCTCAAAAATACTTGTCATTTCCTGGATGCCAAGTCATCTTGGTTTTGCCTGAAGCTCACGTTAAAGGGCACGCACAGAGAAGATATTTGTATTTCTGGACACGTCAGAGTGTTTTCTTTAGAACAGTAGCAATTATATGCATAGTCGAGCATCTTTTTGTGACAAAATATCTTGTTTAAAACGGGAACGTTTTTCTTCCAAAAATGAAATAGCGCCACCATAAGTGTAAGAGGTTAAATAAAGAGTTAAATAAAGGTTAAACAATAATATATACAGATACATCCATAACAATGAGCTAATGATATTTTGCCTGGCACTATTTTGCCTGGCATAGAAAATGTCCTCTCTCGTCAGGACACCGTTGTTCAGAGGAGCTAGCAAACAACACAGCTAACACAATAACTTCAAACTGAAGCTGGAAATACTGCAAACTAGCTGCACTTTGTTTTGTTTTACCTTTTTCAATTGACATTTATTTGTATATTTCTATAAAAATGATGCCAGCTGATTTATGATTTAGACTGGCTGAGAAAAGCTGCCTGTCTCTCTCTCTCATCCCAACTCCTGACCACTACTCGATTATTACTATGGGACAGACGGAGATCGAATTTGGATATTGAAACAAAATTGCAAATGTTGGAGAGACAGACAGACAGCAAGGTTTATACAAATCGCTGCTGTTAAAAACTAAATGTTAGTCTAAAAGAAACGTGAGATAATGTCTAGATGCTTTTTTTAGAAGAGATCAAGTTTATATCTTCACTGTCTTGGCTGATGAGATAATAGATTGCGCAGTCAGATGGAACAGAGTAAATAGGCATTTTAACATCATAGATTTAGCCTGTGGTAACTTGTGGAATAGACACCGTCTGGAAAGCCCTTTTAACCAGTCACAGCCAAACAATCTACATAGACAAACATTGGCAGTAGAAGGGCCTTTACTAAAGACTTCAGTGACTTTCAACGTGGCACCGTCATAAAATGCCACCATTCCAGCAAGTTAGTTCGTCAAAATTCTGCCCTGCTAGAGCTGCCGCGGTCAACTGTAAGTGCTGTGATTGTGAAGTGGAAACTTCTTGTAACGGGTTTCTTCCAACTCCTCCTCTGACGAAGAGGTGGAACAAGGATCGGACCAAAATGCAGCGTGGTTCGTTCGATACATCTTTAATGATGAAAAAACACGAACAATACAAAACAACAAATGTCGAAAACCGAAACAGCCCTGACTGGTGCAACAAACACAGAGACAGGAACAATCACCCACAAACACACAGTGAAACCCAGGCTACCTAAATATGGTTCCCAATCAGAGACAACGATAATCACCTGACTCTGATTGAGAACCGCCTCAGGCAGGCACAGACCAATCTATACACCCCACACAACCCCAAGACGAAACACACTACAAATAAACCCATGTCACACCCTGGCCTGACCCAATAAATGAAGATAACATAATAAATATAGACCAGGGCGTGACACTTCTAGGAGCAACAATGGCTCAGTCGTGAAGTGGTAATCAATACAAGCTCACGGAATGGGACCTCTGAGTGCTGAAGTGCGTAGCATGTACAAACCATCTGTCCTCGGATGCAACACTCACTACTGACTCCCAAACTGCCTCTGGAAGCAACGTCAGCACAATAACTGTTTGTCCGGAGCTTCATGAAATGGGTTTCCATGGCCGAGCAGCCGCATACAAGTCTAAGACCAAATGTGCAATGCCAAGCGTCTACTGGACTGGAGTGGTGTGAAGCTTGCCTCCATTGGACCCTAGAACAGTGGAAATGCATTCTCTGGAGGGATTAATCACTCTTCACCATCTGGCATTCTGGTGGATGAATCTGGGTTTGGCGGATGCCAGGAGAACACTACCTGTCCCAATGCATAGTGCCAACTTTAAAGTTTGGTGGAAGAGGAATTATGGTCTGGGCTGTTTTTCATGGTTTCTGGCTAGGCCCCTTAGTTCCAGTTAAGGAAATGCTTTATTATACGGCATACAATGATATTCTAGTCAATTCTGTGCTTCTAACTTTGTTGCAAAAGTTTGGGAATTCCCTTTTCTGTTTTATCATGACAATGCCCCTGTGCACAAAGCAAGGTCCATACAGAAATGTTTGGTCAAGATCGTTGAGGATGAACTTGACTGGTCTGCACAGAGCCCTTAACTCAACCCCATCGAACACCTTTGGGATGAATTGGAACGGCACCTGTGACATTTTGGAATGAGATGTTCAACGAGCAGTTGTCCACATTTATGGCCATGTAGTGTATGATGGCCATGCATTGTTTTTTGCAAAAAGCACCTTTCTTTTTCATTGTAAGCACATATACTTACAGTATGTGTGGCTGCTAGCCAAAATAGCATTGGACTTATGTCATCATCTGATGAAAATTTAGTTATTTTCTGCTGAATGTGTTGCACTATTACATTTTGCATGAAGGAAAACTATAGTTGCAAACCCCTGATTACTCTATTGAAGAAAAAACACATTTGAAATGGTTTAAAAAGCATATTTTTTGATGGATTGTGTTTTGAAAGTGCTGATTTCGATTTGCGACCCATGCATACCATGTATGTTTGTAGTAACAGAACTTTAAAATGAATTGGTGTCTTTTCCCACATAGATACAATTTAATGAATACAGCAGGTAATCTGTCTGTGATCTTAACTTGGTGTGACATGGTACCACTTTAACACTTACAGATTGGGTATGAGGTAAGAGGGCTGTAAAAATGAAGCTATTCTTTCATGTGCCTTAATAACAAACTTGTATGCCATCAGTAAATATGAATACAATTGCTAAATTAAGAGCTTAGTTTGTTTCGCGACAGAAAATATAGGAACCTTCCCGCAAGCCATGATTGGGCTGGACATGCTGAGAGATGATTTCGGATTGGTCTGCCACGTAGCATGCTTCTGTCCATAACATGAGCTGCTCAGTATGTGTGAATAATCATTTCTGCTGTGTGTTTTTTATCATGAAGGACTGAAAAAGTGTTGCTACTGCTCTCAACATTGCTGCCCTGATGTTAATAGTGCTATCGATAAAAATCTGTGTGGAAATGTTGTGATGGATTACTTTCTGGAGGACGATCATTCCATGCTGATTCTGTAAATTAATCATACAATAAGGAAATCCCTGATTTAGGTAAAAACATTTTAATTGACCCAGACATTGTAGAATCTTCTGATGACACTGGTGGGGGAAAAAAATTGTGTTGTTGTCACGGAAGAAGTCGGCCGAGTTTTAAATAATTGGAATGCCCGGTGGAAGCAGAGAGATGATTGCCAAAAGCGAAGAGATTCCAAAAGAGAAGACAGAGGGCTGTTGTATAGAACGTCTGTCTCCGGATTACATCTTCAAACTAAGGGTAACCATGGCATTCATGACAGTGAGGGAGAAGAGTTCATCCATGTATATGGGTAAGAGTCTAGCAAAATGTTCTGGTATAATATATGTTTTTCTAATTTAGTCAAAAGTAGTTTTCACTACAAGTTAAAGCATACTGTTAACTAGCTAATGGATATTAGCTGGCTGGCTTGCTGACTAACGTTATGATTATGGTCAGTTTTGTAATGATATTAGAATCTCACAAATCCATTTGCATTGCTAGTTATACCCTAATGTTAGCTAGCTAGCTAACATTGAATCTAGTTTGTTAGCTTTAGCTAACTGCACATTTATGCAAGGTAGTATTGCAGTGTTCAAAACAACTGGGAACTCTGAAAAATACAAAGTCAGATCATGACGTCAGTGATCTTCATGTTGGAAAGTCGGAGCTCAAGAAAGAGTCCCAAGTTCCCGAGTTGGAATTCCGAGTTGGATGTCCATTCAAATGGATTTTTCCCTGTCAGAGCTAGTTTTTTTTTCCAGAGTTCCCAGTTGATGTCGGAATTCTGAGATTTCAGAGTTCCCAGTTGATCTATACTTCCGGCGCCGACAGAGATGGCAGACTCGCTTCGCGTTCCTAGGAAACAATGCACAATTTTGTTTTTTTACGTGTTATTTCTTACATTGGTACCCCAAGTAATCTTAGGTTTTATTACATACAGTCGGGAGAAACTACTGGATATAAGAGCAACGTCAACTCACTATCATTACGACCAGGAATACGAATTTCCCGAAGCGGATCCTCTGTTTTGCCCACCACCAAGGACAATGTATCGGATCCCAGCCAGCGAACCAAAACAATGATGCGGTAAAAGGGGCAGACGAAGCGGTCTTCTGGTTAGGCTCCAGAGACGGGAACATCGCGCACCGCTCCCGTTCATACTACTTGCCAATGTCCAGTCTCTTCACAACAAGGTAGATGAAATCCGAGCAAGGGTATCATTCCAGAGAGACATAAGAGACTGTAACGTTCTTTGCTTCACGGAAACATGGCTCACTCGAGACACGCTATCGGAGTCGGTACAGCCACCGGGTTTCTTCATGCATCACGCCGAGAGAAACAAGCATCTTTCTAGTAAGGAGAGGGGCGTAGGGGTATGCCTTATGATTAACAAGACGTGGTGTGATCATAACAACATTCAGGAACTCAAGTCCTTCTTTTCACCTGACTTAGAATTTATCACAATCAAATGTCGACCACATTATCTACTATGTACACTGGAAACCACATATCCTGAGGCTTCATTCATTGTAGCTGGGGATTTTAACCTTTTGTGTGTAGGAGGCAGTATTTTAGTTTTTGGCTAAATAACGTACCCATTTGAAACGGCCTATTTCTAAGCCCCAGAAACTAGAATATGCATATAATTGTCAGATTAGGTTAGAAAACACTCTGAAGTTTTTTGTCTGTGAGTATAACATAACTGATATTGCAGGAGAAAACCTGAGGAAAATCAAATCAGGAAGTGGCTCTTATTTTGAAACCTCTCTGTTTCTATGCATGCCTGTCCTCCATTTAAAGGGAGATTCATTTTTCTATGGCTTCCCTAAGGTGCCAACAGTCTATAGACATAGTTTCAGGCTTTTATTTTGAAAAATGAGCGTGAAAGATCACATTGCGTAAGTGATTAAGTGAGTTACAGAGTAAATCACAAGTGAAATATATTGAGACACAGCTTAGCCTTTTGTTAATCACCCTGTCATCTCAGATTTTCAAAATATGCTTTACAGCCAAAGCCTGACAAGCATTTGTGTAAGTTTATCGATAACCTAGCATAGCATTTTGTCCAGCTAGCAGCAGGTAACTTGGTCACGAAAATCAGAAAAGCAATCAAATTAAATAATTTACCTTTGATGAGCTTCAGATGTTTTCACTCACGAGACTCCCAGTGTCACGAATCCCGCCGAAGATGGTGCCTCGTCGTTGCCGGCCTACTAGCTGCCACCGATCCCCTTTTCTGTTTCATTTAGTTGTGTCTGATTAGTTGCACCTGTTTTGTGTTTAGATTTTGATTGTGTGCTATTTAATAAACCCAGTAGGCTTTTGTGCGGGCTTGTTTCTCTATTCGTTTTGTGGATGTGATATTTTTTGTATTTCTCCGGACTGTTTGTGTCCAGTTTTTGGGCCGGTCATTGTATGCTCCTGGTGTTTTGGCGTGACCTACTTTTACTTTTCTCCAGAATAAATACAGTTGTCCTTTACCCTCTGCTCTCTGCGCCTGACTCCGCACCCACTACCCCTTGAAGTCGTAACACCCAGTTAGACAGCAAATGTTCCTTTTGTTCCATAAAGATATGTTTTATATCCAAAAACCTCCGTTAGTTTGATGCGTTGTTCCTAGGAATCTCCCGGAAATAGAGGTCACGACAACGCAGACAAAAATTCCAAATTATATCCATAATATCGACAGAAACATGGCAAATGTTTTTTCTAATCAATCCTCAAGGTGTTTTTCAAATATATATTCGATAATATATCAACCGGGACAGTTGGCTTTTCACTAGGACCGGGAGGAAAAATGGCTACCTCTCTGTTTAGTGCAAAAATCACACTGAGAGCCAACACCTGACCACTTACGCAATGTGTACGTTTACACTCTTTTTTCTAAATAAAGGCCTGAAACTACGTCTAAAGGCTGTAGACACCTTAGTGAAGCCACAGAAAAAGGAATCTGGTTGATATCCCTTTCAATGGGCAATAGGGATGCATAGAAAGACAGGGGTTTCAAAATAAGAGTCACTTCCTGATTGGATTTTCTCAGGATTATGCCTGCAATATCAGTTCTGTTATACTCACAGACAATATTTTTACAGATTTGGAAACTTTAGAGTGTTTTCTATCCTAAGATGTCAAGTTCAAGAGGGCCACCATTGTTCCTGTTCCCAAGAAAGCTAAGGTAACTGAGTAATAGGCAATCAGGGAAATAGTTTTGAGTAAATCTGTGGGATTTGTCTGCTGTCTCAAGATTATGGTATAGAGATGCTTAATCATTTTGGCTGCGTACTGTTTGGCATGAGCTGTACAATATGACCACATTAACTGTTAGCTTTGTAATTTTTGGGGGGATGGTTCACCAATTTTAAAATGTTGCCACCACTTGTCACTATGTCAATTACAGTAGTTTTGCCATTTGTACAGCAGTAAAAAAAAACAAAAGCACACAAACCAGAAACAATGCCTATTTCCATCTAACATGTTTTTCTCCTTATCATGTCTCAGTGCTCGTTTTCGGGTCAGGATTCACAATCACCCCCCTTTACCCAGATTAAACCTCCCAAACCTCTGCAGAGCTACTGATTAAATTACAGATCTGAACTCTTTTAGCTTCCCATTCTCCCATGCAGATGTGACATTTGCTAGAGACTGCTCTGCAGGGCTCATCAATGGGGGATCCTAGCCAGAATATACCACTTCAGGCTGTCATACCCCTGAAACTAAACAAAACGCTCCCCAAAAACACTCTCCGGAATAAAAGAGACAGGGTTTTGAGAAAGACATGACATAAACATCTTGAGTGTCTGTGATCTCAGTCAGCTCGTCTTTCCGAAGGGAACGCTCTCGGTCTCTTTTTTCCCAGACATACTGTAAATCGATACGCTGACGTAAAAATCACTCTCTATTCTGTCCTGCATCAACAAATCTGTTTTTTTAAGACTCCATGCTGTGCTGTAGAAATGGAGTCACGATTGTAGCAGTTCACAGACCCACAGAGATGGAGTGGCATGATGAAGAGATGGTATTCATTGTTTTACAGTACACAGGCCCCTTCAATGATTTCACAGAATAACAGTTTCATGTTGCAAATACGTATAGGTCCTGCTTTAAATTATGTTCAGCTTATTAAGACTTTATAAAGCCTTCATAATGCCTTCATTAGCACTACATAGATGTATTACATAGCATCTATATCTGTACGCCATGCTTTATAAATGTGGCATAACTGTGTGACATAATCACCAATGTCAAATGTGACATATTCCACTATGTTGAATTTGAAACGTGATTCATAAAGTGTGACATGTTGTGCTGGATATGCTCTAAAGTGATGGGTAACTCTGGTGGACCAACGCATCACACTTGGCCTTCATTAGTTAGAGTTAGGTTTCATTTGTGGAAATGGGCAGGCTTTAGCCATAATGACTTCTTGACTGTGTTAAGTTTGTAGCGGTATTTATTAGAGGGGTAAAGAAAGACTTTGTTCGGGCGCCAGGCTGGTATTAACCATGCCGAAAGGAAAATAGTAGAATAGAGAGAGTACCACTACCAGACCCACACACATCAGCAGAAGAGACTGCCTAGAGTGTAGCCTGTTTACCAGATAGCCAAATCAAATCAAATTTTATTTGTCACTTACACATGGTTAGCAGATGTTAGTGCGAGTGTAGCAAAATGCTTGTGCTTCTAGTTCCGACAATGCAGTAATAACCAACGAGTAATCTAGCTAACAATTCCAAAACTACTACCTTATACACACAAGTGTAAAGGGATAAAGAATACGTACATAAAGATATATGAATGAGTGATGGTACAGAGCGGCATAGGCAAGATGCAGTAGATGGTATCGAGTACAGTATATACATATGAGATGAGTATGTAAACAAAGTGGCATAGTTCAAAGTGGCTAGTGATACATGTATTACATAAAGATGCAGTAGATGATATATAGTACACTATAAACGTATACATATGAGAAATAATATAGGGTATGTAAACATTATATTAACTTCTTGCGACTAGGTGGCGCTATTAAAATTTTGGGATGAAAAACATTCCCGTTTTAAACAAGATATTTTGTCACAAGAAGATCATTGACTATGCATATAATTGACAGCTTTGGAAAGAAAACACTCTGACGGTTCCAAAACTGCAAAGATATCGTCTGTGATTGCCACAGAACTAATGCCACAGGCGAAACCAAGATGAAATTTCATACATGAAGTGTCCCAGATTTCTAATGCGCTGTGTTCCAATGTCTCCTTATATGGCTGTGAATGCGCCAGGAATGAGCCTACACTTTCTGTCATTTCCCCAAGGTGTCTGCAGCATTGTGACGTATTTGTAGGCATATCATTGGAAGATTGACCATAAGAGACGACATTTACCAGGTGTCCGCTTGGTGTCCTCCGTCGAAATTATTGCGCAATCTCCAGCTGCGTGCATTTTTCCATTTGGTTCAGAGGAGAAAGGCAACTGCCACGAATGATTTATCATCAAATAGAAATGTGAAAAACACCTTGAGGATTGATTCTAAACAACGTTTGCCATGTGTCTGTCGATATTATGGAGTTAATTTGGAAAAAAGTTTGGCGTTGTAATGACTGAATTTTCGGCGTTTTTTCTTAGCCAAACGTGATGAACAAAACGGAGCGATTTCTCCTACACAAATAATATTTTTGGAAAAACAGAACATTTGCTATCTAACTGAGAGTCTCCTCATTGAAAACATCCAAAGTTCTTCAAAGGTAAATTATTTTATTTGAATGCTTTTCTTGTTTTTGTGAAAATGTTGCCTGCTGAATGCTAGGCTTAATGCTATGCTAGCTATCAATACTCTTACACAAATGCTTGTGTAGCTATGGTTGAAAAGCATATTTTGAAAATCTGAGATGACAGTGTTGTTAACAAAAGGCTAAGCTTGTGAGCCAATATATTTATTTCATTTCATATGCGATTTTCATGAATAGTTAACGTTGCGTTATGGTAATGAGCTTGAGGCTATGATTATGCTCCCGGATACGGGATTGCTCGATGTAAAAAATTAACAAAAGGCTAAGCTTGTGTTTGAATATATTTTATTCATTTCATTTGCGATTTTCATGGATAGGAAAGGTTTCTAGTGGTATTTCTGTCCGCTGCGTTATGCTAAAGGTTATTTGATTATTTGAGAACATCACCCAGCAGACGAATCATTACAAACAGTAACCAGCTAAGTAGAAGAGTTACACAAGAGTTACACAAGTCAGAAATAGAGATACAATTAATCACTTACCTTTGATGATCTTCATATGGTTGCACTCAGAAGACATTAATTTACTCAATAAATGTTCCTTTTGTTCTATAAAGTCTCTCTTTATATCCAAAAACCTTGTTTTGACTTTCTATTTTCCAAATGCATTTCCCATTGAAGGTCCATAGAGCTGGACTATTATTGCCCTGCCAGAAGTATTTGGGTGGACATTTTAGTTAAAAGGGAGGTTGCTTGTAAGTTGTGTGTTGTTATTTGAACTGTATTGAGGTGGGGTGTACTAATGACATGTGGCCGAGAAGATTGTGAACATGTTTAAGGCCTTTGTTGTGTCTAAGAACACCCCCCACATTCATACCCTCTGCACTCCTCCACTGGAAGATAATACTGTCACGAGTCCAACCGAAGGTGGCTCCCCCTTCCTGTTCGGGTGGCGCTCAGCTGTGTCGTTACCAGCCTACTAGCTGCCACTGATTTCTTTCCTCCCCCTTCTTATGTGTTAATTGGTATCACCTGTTTTAGTTTGTTGTAATTATTTGGGCTTTATCAGTCAGCCGACCCACCCATTTCTTTGTGTGGGATTGATTATTGTAACCCTGGTGTTTGTTATTGTCGAACGTGTTGGTTTATGTTTGTGTATAGTGCTGGACTGTTTCGTTCCCCATGTCTGGGGCATTTTGATTTGAGCATGCAGTGTTTAGTGGGGTGGATTAAGAGGAGCACTTTAATGAACTCTCTGTTTTCCTGCGCCTGACTTCCCACTCATGACACCCAGTACCTTACAAATACAGAGTATTGCAAATCCTCTGTTGATGACGGTTAATTATTGTATGAAGTTGCTGTTCAATTGCTCTGCCATTATTATTATTATTATTATTATTATTGAATGAGGTATTCTTGGTGGGGTTACCCCTGTGCTGTGATGTGGGTTTTAAATGTTGTGTATTCTCTTTTCTATCCACTGGCTCCGACAATGTTGTTCCCATAGCAACGATTAAAACATTCCCAAACCAGAAACCGTGGATTGATGGCAGCATTCGCGTGAAACTGAAAGTGCGAACCATTGCTTTTAATCAGGGCAAGGTGACCGGAAACATGCCCGAATACAAACAGTGTAGCTATTCCCTCCTCAAGGCAATCAAACAAGCTAAGCGTAAGTATAGAGACAAAGTAGAATCGCAATTCAACGGCTCAGACACAAGAGGTATGTGGCAGGGTCTACAGTCAATCACAGATTACAAAAAGAAAAACATCCCAGTCACGGACCAGGATGCCTTGCTCCCAGGCAGACTAAATAACTTTTTTGCCCGCTTTGAGGACAATACAGTGCCACTGACACGGTGCACAAACAAAACATGCGGACTCTCTTTCAAAGCATGCCGAGGTGAGTAAAACATTTAAACGTGTTAACCCTCGCAAGGCTGCAGGCCCAGACGGCATCCCCAGCCGCGCCCTCAGAGCATGCGCAGACCAGCTGGCTGGTGTGTTTACGGACATATTCAATCGATCCCTATCCCAGTCTGCTGTTCCCACATGCTTCAAGAGGGCCACCATTGTTCCTGTTCCCAAGAAAGCTAAGGTAACTGAGCTAAGCGACTACCGCCCCGTAGCACTCACCTCCGTCATCATGAAGTGCTTTGAGAGACTAGTCAAGGACCATATCACCTCCACCCTACCTGACACCCTAGACCCACTCCAATTTGCTTACCGACCAAATAGGTCCACAGACGATGCAATCTCATCCACACTGCACACTGCCCTAACCCATCTGGACAAGAGGAATACCTATGTGAGAATGCTGTTCATCGACTACAGCTCAGCATTTAACACCATAGTACCTTCCAAACTCGTCATCAAGCTCAAGACCCTGGGTCTCGACTCCGCCCTGTGCCACTGGGTACTGGACTTCATGATGGGCCGCCCCCATGTGGTGAAGGTAGGTAACAACATCTCCACCCCGCTGGTCCTCAACATTGGGTCCCCACAAGGGTGTGTTCTCAGCCCTCTCCTGTACTCCCTGTTCACCCATGACTGTGTGCCCATGCACGCCTCCAACTCAATCATCAAGTTTGCGACACTACAGTGGTAGGCTTGTTTACCAACAATGACGAGATGGCCTACAGGGAGGAGGAAAGGGCCATCGGAGTGTGGTGTCAGGAAAATAACCTCACATTCAACTTCAACAAAACAAAGGAGAGGATCAGGTAACAGCAGAGGGAGCACCCCCCTATCCACATCAACGGGATAATAGTGGAGAAGGTGGAAAGTTTTAAGTTCCTCGGCGCACACATCACGGACAAACTGAAATGGTCCACCCACACAGGCAGCGTGGTGAAGAAGGCGCAGCAGCGTCTCTTCAACCTCAGGAGTCTGAAGGAATTTGTTTTGGCACCAAAAGCACTCACAAACGTCTACAGATGCACAATCGAGAGCATCCTGTTGGGCTGTATCACCGCCTGGTATTATGGAGCTAATTTGGAAAAAAGTTTGACGTTGTAAGTGACTGCATTTTCCGGTATTTTTATTAGCCAAACGTGATGAACAAAACGGAGCTATTTCATCTACACAAATAAACTATTTGGAAAAAATGAACATTTGCTATCTAACTAAGAGTCTCCTCATTGAAAACATCTGAAGTTCTTCAAAGGTATATTATTTTATTTGAATGCTTTTCTTGTTTTTGTGAAAATGTTGCCTGCTGAATGCTAGGCTTAATGCTATGCTAGGCTATCAATACTCCTACACAAATGCTTGTGTAGCTTTGGTTGAAAAGCATATTTTGAAAATCTGAGATGACAGTGATGTTAACAAAAGGCTAAGCTTGTGTTTCAATAAATTTATTTCATTTCATTTGCGATTTTCATGAATAGGAAAAGTTGCGTTATGGTAATGAGCTTGAGGCTATGATTACGCTCCTGGATACGGGATTGCTCGATGTTAGAGGTTAATGCTATCTCAAGAGAACTGGTTATTCAGCAAGAATGTATATGGTAAAAGTTACAAACAAAAACTGTTTTATGAGCAGTGTAGAAGAGTTCAGTGTGCCTGAGTGTGTGTGTAGAGACACACAAGTGCAGAGGACTGCAGCTACAGATTGTTACACCAGATAATGTGATTCACCCCCCAAAAACTGCTGACATCTTGTCTATTTGAAGTCTGAGGTTTGTCGACTGCCAGCACTTCTGCCCTGCTTATGTGAACACACCCTCCTACTTCTGGTCGGTTGCATGTAGAATATCCACATCTCAGGAAATCATTCTCGAGCAATTGATGTTTGATGGCCCGAATGTCTGGCGAATATTGAAACTCAAGCCAACTTTACCACAATTTTTTCAACAAGCTTTTCTCTTCTGACGTTTTTATCTGTTCTACCACGCACCTGTCTGGTACGATTGAATGCCTCCTCTCCTACTCAGCCTCCTGAAAAAAGCTTCTCCCAAGCAGTGTGACACCTGCTCCTGTTGTCTGCTGCACTGCAGTAATGGGCACTAACATTATTTTGTGTTGTTACAGCATTTAACCCACATAATGTATAGTGCATTTAATGTTTTAAAAAATGATTGAAAACCAAATCAAAAAGCTGCATTATATGAATTGACCAAATGCCATTCTAATTTCTTAAGATAAATATTGACATAGTACTAGCTCAAAAAATACAAGTTAAGTTAGGGCTAGGGGTTCTGCGACAACAGAGCCTAGTCGCAAAAACACATACAGCCATTTTCCAGCCATACAGAGGAGTCACAAAAAGCAAAACCAAAAACAGAGATAAAATTAATCACTAACCTTTGATGATCTTACTCAGATGGCACTCATAGGACTTCATGTTACACAATACATGTATGTTTTGTTCGATAAAGCTCATATTTATATACAAAAATCTCAGTTTACATTGGCGCGTTATGTCCAGTAATGTTGTGCCTCGAAAACACATCAATTTACAGAAATACTCATCATGTACTTTGATAAAAGATACAAGTGTTATGCACATAATTATAGATATACATCTCCTTAAGGCGGGTTTCGGAGCTCTATGTGATTTCTGTGACTTTCTGAGATTTTTAGAACTCACACACACACATTCAATGGGGAGTGACACAGTGTGAGGCTTAAAGACAAACAGAGCATGCAATAGTTACCTGCGTTCAATCTATCAAAGAACTATCAGACCTAGATCAGACATGAAACTTTATATACATGTTCTAGAGCTTAAGTCAATAGTGAGTTATGTGGCTCAGAAGGTTCTCAAGCCGAGAAACAGACTTGTCCATTTGCAATGACTTCAGTTAATTTTGAACATTGCGAAAATGACAACATTTAGAAAAGTCCCAGAATCACAAGAGTAGGTGCATTGAAACCACCTTGGCTCATTGAGACGGACCCTAAAGTTTCTATCCAATACGTCTTTCAGGGACCCCGTAGTAACACCCGGAAAAAGTGAATTTTCAGCACTATTTGAGGTTGCTGCTCAGGCTCCGAATGACCTATCGAGCCGAAACTTGGGATTCAGGGTCGCCTCAGCTAGGCCTATACATAATGTCAGAACTGGACCTGCAGCGAGTATTTTATTTTTTAATGGTTTTAACAGAAGAAGCTGTGAATTTTGGGTCTGCTCAAATATGTGAGAGTTGGCTTCTAAACGAGTTGGACAAAGTAGGTTTGGTGTCAGTATGTATCAGAATGATATCTTATTGACTGATGTATGCTGACTTGATGGCTGACACTTGTCAGTTTGCAATAATTTTGAACAGTGATAAACCATCACCAAATTGACAGACAAATCAACATCGACATCGCCCGGCCATCCTGAGTTCAACGGGCCAGTCAATTGGGCATTTCTGCAGTATTTTAGAGCATGTCCAATTCGTGATGGTAAATGCCCATTGTAAGACATTGCAAATGGACAGTCGTGCACTTGATAATCTGAAAGGGTTACCAGGAGCACATTTTAAAAATGTTTTATATTTATCTTTAGGGGTTTGTAAGGGGTACATGGCAGGGTTGGCCATGGTTCACTGACTTTTGGGTTTGGAAGCTGACTTATTATGATCATATATTGCAAATGGACAAAACATTGGCCTTATGGAAAAACTCAATAAAATAAGATAAATGTTTGAAAAACTATCCAAAACGCACTTTTTTTAATTTTCAACATTTCACCCTTGGGTCTTGACTTTGTGATTATTCGCCATATGGAAATCTACGGTGGAGCGCACTCGCCAGCTTTGGGATATGATACAAGCCATTTGCCATGTTCCACTTGCCCTATGGTTTGGATTTACTGCAGTCCATTTGAGTGGTATTTGCGATTCTGTATATGGTTCGCCCAATGGCAATACGTTTCATGGGGGTCTTCCTTTAACTGTTGAAGCGAATGTCGAATAGACACGTGACAAGGTTCATTCCTCTGCAACAGCAACACATGCTAAACTTGCCACAACTTTGAAATTAGAATTCAGTGATTCTGCGACTCGCAAACATGATAGCTCACTGGCTAACACTGTCAAGCAAGCTCTGAACGAACACCCACAAGCTTTGTAAGATAGGCTTCGTTCAGATTACTTTAGCCTACTCACTGAAACGGGAATGGAAGAGCTGTTACTATTCAAACAAATGTTTCTGTCGAACATGTACCCCACCTTCATTACCTAATCGGTCCCTACAGCCCACGTTGGATTGCCTGTCTTAAAATTAGAGAGCTTGCAAGCATCAAAAGCTTGCAACGCTAAGAGCCCTGACCACTCGGTTTTGATGTTTGATGAGGATCACTCACTCCAGTTAGAGGGTGCATTATCAGGTATTGCAGCATTGAGAGATGATGCACAACAGCGGTTTCTACCACGAAACCATGATTCCAATAAACTCTGCGGTCTAAATAACTAAAGTAAGTCACCATTGAAACGACTACCATTACAATCAACCTGATTGCTACATTCCTGCACCCAACCCACACAAAGTGTCAGAGCACATGTGTAACAAAGGGTTAAAGGACAATCAAAACATAGACCAATATTCTCTTCAAGTTCCACTACGTGAAGAACTAAAGTGAGAAAATTGAGAAAGGGGTAAAAGATAAGTCACTGGAGGAATTACCCTTAGCAATGTTAAAATTCTAATTTCTCCCCCTCTCACTCGAGACCCTATCCAGGGCCCACTTGATTAAGAAACAACCCCACAGGCGGTGTCTATAGACTCTGATTCAAAGGTTGCAGTATGTATGAGACTGATACAGAGAATAAGCTTTGTTAATCAAAGAGATGCAGTCTGTTTTGGAATGGGTGTCCAGTAATAAACTGGTCCTGAACATCTCCAAAACTAAGAGCATTGTATTTGGTACAAATCATACCCTAAGTTCTAGACCTCAGCTGAATCTGGTAATGAATTGTTCGACTGTTGAATAAGTTTCCGAGACTATTTGGTGTTACCTTGAGATTGTAATCTGTCATAGTCAAAACTATGAGAGGTATGTCTGTAATAAAGATACGTTCTTCTTTTTTGACACCACACTCCAAAAAGCAAGTCCTGTAGTTTCTAGTTTAGTCTTATTTTGATTATTGTCCTTGGTGTGGTCTTGTGCTGCAAAGAAAGACCTAGTAAAGCTACCCAGATGAGAGGGTAATCAGAGGGCTGAAATAAATACTATTCATGCCAGTCTCTCTTGGCTAAGAGTTAACTTGTTTGGGATAGGGGGCAGCATTTTCACTTTTGGATGAATAGCGTGCCCAGAGTGAACTGCCTCCTACTAAGTCCCAGATGCTAATATGTGCATATTATTATTAGTTTTGGATTAGAAAACACTCTTAGTATTGGATGGAAAACACTGAGGTTTCAAAAAATGTTTGAATGATGTATGTGAGTATAACAGAACTCATATGGCAGGCAAAAACCTGAGAACAAATCCAAACAGGAATCCAAACAGGAAGTGGGAAATCTGAGGTTTGTAGTTTTTGAGCTCACACCTATTGAATACACAGTGGGATATGGGTTATTTTGCACTTCCTACGGCTTCCACTAGATGTCAACTGTCTTTAGAACGTTGTTTCAGGCTTCTCGTGTGAAGGGGGGGCGGATGAGAGCTGTTTGACTAAGGGGTCTGCCTACAGCCTCGTTCTCAGTCATGCGCTTTCACTTGAGAGGTAGCTCTCGTTCCATTGTTTTTCTACAGACAATGGAATTCTCCGGTTGGAACATTATTGAACTTTTATGATAAAAACATCCTAAAGATTGATTATATACTTAGTTTGACAAGTTTCTTCGACCTGTAATATAACTTTTTGAAAGTTTAGTCCGAATGGACCAGATTGCGCATGTGGATTTGTTTACCAAACGCCCTAACAAAATAAGCTATTGGACATAAATGGACATAAATGATGGACATTATCGAACTAAACATGTATTTAATATGGAACTGCGATTCCTGGGAGTGCATTCTGATGAAGATCATCAAAGGTAAGTGAATATTTATAATGCTATTTATGAATAATGTTGACTACCCAACATGGCAGATATTTCTCTGCTGGTTTGGCTCTGAGTGCCGTTCTTTGATTATCCTTTTTCCGTAAAAGTTTTTTTGAAATCTGACACAATGGTTGCATCAAGTGAATCATCTCTGAAATAACACATTCTATTGTATCTATTGTATTGTATTTTAGGCTACAAGGCTGCCGACAAACTGGAAAAGATACTCCTAAACAAGCGACTGTCACACCCTGATCTGTTTCACCTGTCTTGGTGATTGTCTCCACCCCCCCTCCAGGTGTCGCCCATCTTCCCCATTATCCCCTGTGTATTTATACCTAAGGCAACCAGTGTTTGTCAGCTCCTGCTTTCCACAGATCCTGCTTTTCTCTCTTTTCTCATCCTCCTGATTTTTGACCCTGGCCTGTCCTAACCCTGTACGCACGCACCTGACCACTCTGCCTGCCTCTGAGCCTGCCTGCCATCCTGTACCTTTGCCCCTGTTGATGGAATAAACATTGTTATTTCGACACGGTCTGCATCTGTCTTACGTTGATACCTGATAGCGAGTGTTGAATGATGTAGGGAAGCTGAACCACCTCCATCAGACCTCATCGCTGGATACCTTCCACAGCGTCATTCTGTGCTTTGTCCCTAAGAATGTTGTGTTCAAGTTTCTTGGAATGCTTTGCAGGTACATTTCGTAATATGTTTAGCATTTACAAAGAAGCATGACAATGTTATGATTCATTTTTATAGATGTAAATTCTTTGTGTTTTCAGGCTGTACCTGGCTGGGATGCATTACAATGAAAAAGCCCAGAGAAGCCAGGCGACTGCTTCCTCGGGGGACCTGGCCTAAAAAAATGAAGTTCCCCAAGGCCGAGAAGGGGGGACAAAGCATCCAGCCAGTGAAGACAAAGGCTACATTCCATAAGTCAAAACTTTAAAAGTATTTATGAGAAAATTGCAAGTATTTTTACATGGTAATGCTCTGTGTATCCTGATTGATACTATCACAAAATACCTCTGTTTATCTGGTCATGCATGTAAAAACTATAAGTGCATATCAATGTAATAAGGGACATTATATATTGTAAAGGTTACATAACATATAACGTGCTACATTTCAAATATAAAAAAGTGCAAAAGTGTATTTTAAAATTCTTCAAAAATAAATGTTCTTTGTAAAACCTCTATCAAGTCAAACTAGGCTACGTTGATGGTGAGGCCTGAAGCCAGTATTTACGCCCTGGGCATCAGGAAACTCCTGGTGGATGCAAAGTACCACGCATGCTGGCAGCACCACTCTGTTTCTACGGCCCAGATAGCCCCAGCTGACAAAGCTCAGACAGCTTTTCACAGATAGATGAGTAGCACCGGTTCATTGACAATTCCTATTAAGTCTGTCATAGAGCATGGTTTAGACACAACACTGAACCATCCTCCTGGTGATCTACTCTCGTGTAGACACTCCAACCATTATATATCACAACAAATTCCACCAAACAAGTTATTGGTGCGACGCTAAGTATAATTGTGTGGGTACGAAAAGTGTGCAATACTGCTACTTTCTGTCAGTGGATGAGATTATAGTTGTTTATAGTAATGTCAGTGTTTGAGAGAGCTGGTGATGGCACTAAATAAAACCACTACTTTTTTAAACTATACTATTTCTGACTACTCTTTTGCTGCTCTTTAATACTTATAGGATTATTTTTAGCATACACCCTTTCACCATGATCTGTTTTCCTCTCATAGGAACACATTCCAGAGCTTGAAAAGATACTTGCATGCCATTATTGTGCCAAATGTGTAAATCCAGAGTTTACTCATTAGCTAAATGGAAAAAGGTTAGAACGTTACTAATTCAGTATCATCGCCAAGTTTATTTCATCATTTTGCTTTACACTTACTGTCAGACCTCAGATGCAGAGGCCCTGATTTGGGTGGGCATTCTATGTGTTGTATTTGTTTGTTTGGCCTAGTGTGGTTCCCAGTCAGAGGCAGCTGTCTGTCGTTGTCTCTGATTGGGAATCATACTTAGGTAGCATTTTTTTCCCATCTATGTTGAGGGATCTTGTCCTTGTATTGTTGCTGTTGGGGTTCAACATGTACGTTTCATTGGGGCTCAACATGTACATTTCGTTGGGGCTCAACATTGGTTCTCTCTTGTTTTTGTGGTTATAATGAAAATAACATGATTAACCTACCCCACGCTGCATCTTGGTCCAATGACCATCGCTACAGGCCCACAGTCTGCCCTGTAAATATTCATGGCGTTCTGACATGAATACATGTTATGATGGTTAAGATGCATGCCAAGAGAAGTAGCCTGTACACATCTGTGGATTTTCCCTGCAGCACAGGTTCTCAACCTCAATGGGAATCCTTTGGCAATGCCCACAGATATACCTGCAGAGAAGTCACTGTCAAAGCCATTGCCTGTCATAGCAGAGAAAGGTAAATAATGTAGTTGTAATCAAGTACACCTTCCAAAGACCTCTGTTGTAAATCACAATCCAATTACTGATGTAGCCAATTATCACTTCTACTTCAGTTCAAACAAAGAGCTAATGTTACTGTATCAATTTAGGTAAGGTAGAGAGCAGTTGAAGCCGCTGAGGGGAGGACGGCTCAAAATAATGGCTGTAACGGTATCAAACGTGGTTCCCATGTGGGTAATACCATTCCATTGACTCTATTCCAGGCATTACTCTGAGCCGTCCTCCACTGGTAGAGAAATTCAGATATGGGCAGATAGCTTGCTCATCAGTAAGTAAAACTGGTCCTTTTAACATTTCAACATCAAGTGGCTTTGATGGCGCCGGAGAGGATGGCTGCCTGTTTTACAGGTTACAGAAAAATAAATGGGACGAACTGAAAGCACATATATCCTACCAACGGAACATTAACAGTAATACCTTATTTTTCACGAACTGTTCATGCAACAACATTAATAACATACAGCTGGCAGGTTACACACTATCGGCAGGATAGAAAAGCAGCATCTGGTAAGACACGGGGTGGCAGCCTATGTATATTTGTAAACAACAGCTGGTGCACGATATCTAAGGAAGTCTCAAGATTTTGCTCGCCTGAGGTAGAGTATCTCATGATAAGCTGTAGACCACAATATCTACCGAGAGTTTATCTGTATTGTTCGTAGCTGTCTATATACCACCACAGACCGACGATGGCACGAAGACCGCACTCAATGAGCTGTATACCGCCATAAGCAAACAGGGAGGTGGCGCTCCTAGTGGCCGGGGACTTTAATGCAAGGAAACTTAAATCAGTTGTTCCTAATTTCTATCAGCATGTTAAATGTGCAGCCAGAGGGACAAAATGTAACCAGTGGGTTAAAAAACTCTAGACCACATTTACTCAACACAGAGACGCGTACAAAGCTCTCCGTGCTCCCCATTTGGCAAATCAGACATTAATTCCATCCTCCTGATTCCTACTTACAAGCAAAATTAAAGCCAGAAGCACCAATGTCCTTAAAAAAGTGGCCAGATGACGCAGATGCTACAGTACTGTTATCTTGTACACACTACACGTTCCCCAAGGGCACCCCCCCACACCCCCTCAACTCAAAAAGTGGCGCACAGAATGCAAAAATATTCTTAGAAATATTTAACCTCCACACATTAACAAGTCCAATAGCTCAAATGAAAGATAAACACCTTGTTCATCTTCCCAGCGAGTCAGATTTCTAAAATGTTTTACGGCGAAAACATAGCACATATGTATATCATACCACCATAAAGACACAGACGATATGTAGCCATTTTGTCAAACAAAAGATGCAATCACAAACGCAGGATTAAAATAAAAATAATTCACTAACCTTTTGAAAATCTTCATCAGATGACAGTAATAGGACATGTTACACAGTATATTTATGTTTTTTTTTCAATAATATGCAATTTATATCCATAAATCTCCGTTTACATTGACGCCATGTTCAAAAAATGCTACAAAAATGTCCGGAGAAATTATAGATAACTCCGCCAGATAACGCCAGATAACAGCAATACACATCATAAACTTTGACTAAATATACATGTTCTACATATAGTTAGAAAGATACACTGCTTTGTAATGCAATCACTTTGTCACATTTCTTTTTCACGTTACAGAAATCGCTCACTATTCAATAATCTGAGACGGCGCTCAGACGTAAGCAATATTCTCCGCTATGTTGGAGTCAACAGAAACACAAAATTACAACATAAATATTCCCTTACCTTTGATGGTCTTCGATCAGAATGTAGTGGAAGGAGTCATACTTACCCAAAACAGCGTTTGGTTTCAAGTCGTGTGTCTTTGTGTTAGCAAACGCGACAAATTCCGGCTGAAATGCAGCCAAAATTAACTCTGGTCTCGAGTGGTTGCGCATCAAAACTTCAAAATTACATTATATATGTCGGCTAAACTGGTCAAACTAAGTGCAGAATCAGGCTTTAGGATGTTATTAACGTACAAAACAATTCTCAAATCGAACAGACAAACTGACATCGTCTCGTGCTTCTTGGAACAAAGGGCACTCGGAGCGCAACGCGCGCCGGAAAGTGCATGTATTTTCTCGCGACACCCAGTATTTTGCCTGCCAAAGGGTCAAAGCTCGCGGGATTTGCACAATGAAATGCTCTATTGAAAGAAGACATCTCGCCAAAGACATAGAAATTGATCCCAGATCCATAGCTGGTTGGGAAGGGTGGGGGCGATGACATCAAAGTTGGCCCAACTTTCCTGATGAGAGAAATAGTTTGGGAGATTGGGAGTGAGTTCTGCTTTACATACAGACATAATTCAAATGGTTTTAGAAGCTTTAGAGTGTTTTCTATTCAATAATAATTATGATATGCATATATTAGCAATTTTGGACAGATTTTTTTCCCGTTTACTATGGGCACGCAATTCATCCAAAGGGGGCAGTATTGTCCCGAGCCTTAACAGGATAATTATGCTAGCACAGACTGGAATATGTTTCCGCTCTCTTCTGATGCCATTGAGAAAAACAAGCATCAATACAGGACTAAGATCTAATCGTACAAAACCAGCTCATACGCTCGTTGGACATGACAGGGATTGCAGACTACAAATGGAAGGACAGCCATGAGCTGCCCAGTGACACGTGTCTACCAGACGAGCTAAATAGCTTCCGTGCTTGCTTTGAGGCAAGTAACACTGAAACATGCATGACAGCATCAGTTGTTTCCGGACGACTGTGTGATCACGCTCTCCTCAGCCAATGGGAATAAGACTTTTGAACAGGTCAACTTTCACAAGGTCGCAGGGCCAGATGGATTACCAGGACATGTACCCCGAGCATGCGCTGACTAACTGCAAGTGTCTTCACTGACATTTTCAACCTCTCCCTGTCTGAGTCTGTAATACCAGCATGTTCCAAGCAGACCACCATAGTACCTCTGCCCAAGAACACTAAGGTAACCTGCCTAAATGACAACTGACCCGTAGCACACACTTCTGTAGCCATGAAGTGCTTTGAAAGGCTGGTCATGGCTCACATCAACACCATTATCTCAGAAACCCTAGATCCACTCCAATTTTCATACCGCCCCAACAGATTATGCAATCTCTATTAGAATCCAATCTAATGTGTTGATAAAGCCCTTCTTACATCAGCTGATGTCAAAAAGTGCTGTACAGAAACCACTGTGTAGAAGCACAGTGGCTAGGAAAAACTTCCTAGAAAGGCCAGAACCTAGGAAGAAACCTAGAGAGGAACCAGGCTATGAGGGGTGTCCAGGCCTCTTCTGCCTGTGCCAGGTGGAGACTATAACAGAACACGGCCAAGATGTTCAAATGTTCATAAATTACCAGCATGGTCATATAATAATAATCACAGTAGTTGTTGAGGGTGCAACAAGTCAGCACCTCAGGAGTAAATGTCAGTTGGCTTTTCATAGCTGATCATTCAGAGTATCTCTACCGCTCCTGCTGTCTCTAGAGAGTTGAAAACTGCAGATCTGGGACAGGTAGCACGTCCGGGGAACAGGTCAGGGTTCCATAGCCGCAGGCAGAACAGTTGAATCTGGAGCAACAGCACGGCCAGGTGGACTGGGGACAGCAAGGAGTCACCAGGCCAGGTAGTCCTGAGGCATGGTCCTAGGGCTCGGGTCCCCCGAGAGAGAATGAGAGAAAGAAAGAAAGAGAGAGAGAAAAATAGAGCAAGAGTGAGAGAATTAGAGAGAGCATACTTCAATTCACACAGGACACTGGATAAGACAGGAGAAATACTCCAAATACAACAGACTGTCCCTGGCCCCCCGAAGCATAAACTACTGCAGCATAAATACTGGTGGCTGAGAGAGGAGGGGTCAGAGAGGGGGGGGGCAACCCGCACTCCAAACTGCCCTTTCACACCTGGCCAAAAGGAACACCTATGTGAAAATGCTATTCATTGGCCGCCCCCAGGTCGTAAGGGTAGGTAACAACACATCTGCCATGCTGATCCTCAACATGGTGAGCCCATAGGGGTGCGTGCTCAGCCCCCTCCTGTACTCCCTGTTCACTCATGACTGCATGTCCAGGCACGACTCAAACACCATCATTAAGTTTGCTGATGACACACCAGTGGTAGGCCTGATATCCTGCAAAGATGAGAGCTATAGGGATGAGGTTAGAGACCTCACCATGTGGTCCATGGACAACAACCTCTCCATCAATGTGATCAAGACAAAGGAGATGATTTTGGACTAAAGGAAAAGGAAGACCGAGCACGCCCCCATTCTCATCGATGGGTCTGTAGTGGAGCAGGTTGAGAGCTTCAAGTTCCTTGGCGTCCACATCACCAACAAACTAACATTGTCCAAGCACACCAAAACAGTCATGAAGAGGGAATGACAAAAGCCTTTTCACCCTCAGAAGACGGCCAAAACTTGGCATGGGTCCTCAGATCCTCAAAAGGTTCTACAACTGCACCATCGAGAGCATCCTGACTGGTTGCATCACTGCCTGGTATGGCAACTGCTCAGCCTCCGACCGCAAGGAACTACAGAGGGTAGAAGTGTGTATGGCCCAGTACATCACTGGGGCCAAGTTTCCTGCCATCCAGGCCCCCTATACCAGGAGGTGTCAGAGGAAGGCCCTAAAAATTGTCAGACTCCAGCCACCCTAGTTATAGACTGTTCTCTGTGGTACCGGAGCGCCATAAGACTCCTAATCAATTGGCTACCCAGACTATTTGCATTCCCCCCCTATTCTATGCTGCTGCTACTCTCTGTTATTATCTATACATAGTCACTTTAATAACTCTACCTACAGTACATGTACATATTACCTTAATTACCTCAACACCGGTGCCACCGCACATCGACTCTGTACCGGTACCCCCGGAGAAAAAGAGGTAAAAAAATATCACAAAAATAATAATTTTCTGGATTGGTTACTGTCGTGGAAATTTCCTGTATTACTAAATCATGAGAGAGCAAACCACACACAAGTCAGAGTTATCATAAAGTCCATCTTTAATTATATGAGCTTCACCATAGCCCTGTGACTCTCAGATCAATTCAGTGTCCATAAATGAATTCTTTGAGAGTGCTTACAAAACAGTCCTTAGTATCATTTAGAGCCAAGACACACCATCAAAACTCACATGACAAATAACAGATCTTAGGAACATTACACAAAGAACCTTTTACCAGAAAAAAGAGTATCCCATAATTTATAGTATTAGCTATAAATAGCATTAGCTATAAATTATCATTCAGTTTGGTCTCCTAAACCGAAGCTCTTACAGTATCTCGTTCTTGGTACATCATAGTACAAACACATTACCTCATCCAATGGTATACTGTATATCAATTGTCAATTTCTAGATACTCCCATAAAAATACAACCCCTCCTAGACAAGCTTACAGAGAGAAGAGTGACTGGCAAACAGACATTGTGGAGCCATCTAACTGGTTCCCCATTAATCACACCATCCCTTCACATGGTTTAGGAATAGTTACAGACACATTCACAGATAAGACTAACCCGACCTCTCCCCTCTCTGGGCCCAAGTGACTTTTCCCCACATAAGCATACATAAAAATTAATAAAACATCTTATTTATAAATGTTCCCTGAAGAATTCTGATTCTGCTACGACAGTTTGTGCGTGCATGAGTGAAAGGGAGGAGGGAAGTGAAGAAGATATAATGATGAGGAATAGCCTTAATTGTTCATGTGTACTGGAAGAGCAGCTGACAGAAGCTGACATTCCTGCCTGCCTGGACCTTTGTCTGGTCAAGTAGCGGAGACAGGTCACGCAGTCTGCCCACAGGATGTGCCCCTTGGGTGTTCCCATCATGCATCAGACCATGGGAGCAGAGATTTATCTGTGGACACCGGTGCCCAACCGATCTGCCACCACCCGCATGCCACTACTGATGCTCTCTTAGGCCAATGGAGCCCTAAGCTAATGTGGATTGTCGCAGCAATGTGGCCCAGTGGTTAATAAGGAGATGGCTTAGTGGCAATGAAACAGATGGTGAGATCATCTGAGGGACACAGACAGCTATTGATAAAGGCATGTCTCCAAAGTATGACATATACAGCTGTATGAATTGAGGGTGTGTGCAATTGTGATAACTGTGTTGGTTTCAGTCATTGTAATACCTAAGTTATCATTTGATGCAATTGACAAATGCAACCACTTAAAAGTACTTTCATGAAGCAGATGCACGGTTGTCGTGTCTACTTCAATACATAGCTAAACTTAAAAAACAAAACTCTCACTCAAGTAAGTAACCCCAGCACATATTAATTTATATCAGAAAATATGCTAAACTTACTCCCAGCCTTGAAAATAGCTGTGGACCATAGCTCAAATGAGCCTACTTTTTCAACTTATTTGGGCTGGGGTCGCCTCGCCCTATCTCGAACTCAGTGACACATTTTGCAATAACAGTTCATTAATCATTTTGCATATTACATCGTTCAGAGGTGGGACAGTATCTTGCCTGGAGCTGGCCATTTCGTCTCAGGCGAATAGACACCCGTGCACCAGCGAATGTGTTTGTTTCATCGAGTGTAGAATTCAATTTGCTGATTTATTTTAATCTAGAGCACCTTTGCCCCTAGCGCTGGGGAGGAGGCTGCCAAGGTTCCAATTTGGTTGAGGATTTTTTTTAGCAAGAGAGAGAGGAGGTGTGTGACCTTGGTAACTCACTGCAGTGCTCTGTCAGGTTTTGCAGTCGGCACCCTTTGGAAACAAGAGTACGTTCACACAAAACGTGGCACACGGCATTTATGTTCAAAACAAATAGCAGAAACAAGAGAAAGTAAACAAGCAAAAAATATATAACTGTACTGTTGTCATAAAAAAACTGGAAGAGAAACGGATGCTCTACTGTGTCAAATGCTTCGTAAAAATCTAAAAAATAACATGAAGCTATCCTCAGTTATTAGGTCTGAGTAGTCAAGTACGTCTAATACTAGTCTGACATTGTTAGAAATATGTCTGTTCCTCATGAAGCCAGACTGTGTTTCATCAATGCATCCAGGATTTCTTTAATTCTTTTTGCAAGTCGTAAGGCTAATATCTTATAGTCATTATTAAGAAGACAAATTGGACGGTAGTTATCGATGAGCAGAACTTCTTTTTTAGGCTTAGGTATCGGTGTTATTAACCCCTGACTCATTGTAGGAGGGAGAACATTGTTTTTCATACGCTCTAAAAAGACTTCAAATAGGAAGGGAGCTACTTGTCCAGAAAATAATTTGTAAAATTCTGATGTAATTCCACCAACACCTGGTGATTTATTGTTCTTTAGATGTTTGATATACTCTATAATCACTGTTTAGATTCTATATCACTGATAGAGTGAAAATTATTCAGTGAGTTAAAAAACATATCTGTGGATTCCTGACAGTACGTAGAGCTATACAATTTTCTGTAAATATTGCTGCAGTATTTAGCTATTAATTTTTGGTCATCTGTAATAACATCATCAATGTTTAACTTATGGATAGTGTTATTTTTAGAATGAAATTTCTCAAGTCTAAAGAAATAGGATGAATTCTGTTCTCCCTCCTCAATCCATTTTTTCCTAGATCTAATAAAGGCTCCTTCTGCTTTTAATCTATATATATTATCCATTTTATTTTGTAACTCAATTAGTTCCATCTTCTCCTCTCCTGAGAGGTCGGCTGGGGACCTCTGAGAAAGGGAAGTTATCTTAATGATCACCTTTTCCTCCTCAGCTCTTCTGGTCTTAGCAAGATTACTACCATATTTTCTAAGGTATTTGGACACCTCATATTTAAAGAGCTCCCAGTTCTTGCAATAAGATTTTTCTTCACAAGCCCTTTCCCAAAAGTGTGGGAAATTATTTAATAATGAGCTATTTAGCTTCCAGTAGGATGCTCTACCCAGGTCAGTATCAGGGGTAAATATTTTGATATCAATGTAAATAACCCTATGGTCTGTGAGGGGAGTAGTACACATATTTGTAGTAACACTCACTATCAATACATTTGGATATAAACCAACAATCTATTCTGGATTGTCTGGAGCCTGTTTTGTTACTCCAAGTGAATGATCTGTCGGCCGGAAACCTCTCTCTCCATATATCAGTAAGATCAAACTTTTCAATAAAAAGTATTAAACCCAAATTATGATTGGTTGGCCTACCTGGGGGACATCTATCAGTTGAATTATCTATAGTAATGTTAAAGTCCCCTCCTATCAATAATAACAAATTGGGAAATTTAGATAACCAATGAAGTATATGTTTCTCTATAGATTCAAGCAACTCATCATTCTCATGTTTGGTGTTGTACCCGTAGAAGTTTACAGTAATGAGTGTAATGTCATTGTAACTGATCATAAGACAAATAAAGTGACCAAAGGATATTATATTATATTAATATTGCCACCAAAGGTATTTTTCATTGTAGTGACACCAGCAGATCGTTCAGATCCATGGGAAAGCCAAATATCGTTGCCACACTGTGACCTCCTGAAGTTGGCATCAGCCAAAATTGAGTGAGACTTGAAAAAAGCAAAAATCTGTTTGAAATTGTTTAGCAAATGAAAATAAGGTCTTGCACTTCACATTGTTTCCTAACCCCCTAGCATTAAGAGAAACTATAGTCAAAGACAAAACAACAAATATTATATAAAAGTATAAACTGTAGTAGGATGAGTCAAAGACGTAGGAGCAGTGAACATAAACGATAAGGAACCGAGATCTGCACCATTTAAGTAAATTTAAAGTGAAAATAGCTTATTCCATAACCTTTGAGCTAGACGTTATCCGGCTCAACTGAAATTATGTTCAAGACCAATCCAAGGGTTCTTGTAGTAAAAGAGACTAAAAACCCTCTTTAGGTAATCAGGAATTATTCTGAGAAATAAAATACAAAATAAAAATGTAAATAAATAAAAGAGTACCTACTATTTTAAGTGCATATGAAAACTGATCATAACATAATTTCATAAAAAATGTTTTATACATACACGTTCCTAAGACCTTTGAAAAAAATAAGTATTGATGTCACACCCTGACCATAGTTTGCTTTGTATGTTTCTATGTTTTGTTTGGTCAGGGTGTGATCTGAGTGGGCATTCTATGTTGTGTGTCTAGTTTGTCTGTTTCTGTGTTTGGCCTGATATGGTTCTCAATCAGAGGCAGGTGTTAGTCATTGTCTCTGATTGGGAACCATATAGGTAGCCTGTTTGGTGTTGGGTTTTGTGGGTGATTGTTCCTGTCTCTGTGTTAGTTGGCACCAGAATAGGCTGTTTAGGTTTTCTTGTTTTGTAGTGTTTGTGTTTATCTTTTTAGTAAACATGAATCAAAATAACCACGCGGCGCTTTGGTCCGCCTCTCCTTCAACTCAAGAAACCCGTTACAATTAATAACTAAATAGAACAATAACCATGTAAAGTCAGAGCAGACCTGTATGCCCTTTAAAACAATATCTTAGTTACTGTATACATAAAAAATAAATACAGCTTTCAATCTTCTTTGTAAGTTTGTAAACAAGATAGGTATTCTGGTCATACAAGAACAAACTAATAAATTGAAGTACCTGAGTATTCCTGAAAAATAGTCACCTGATGCCTGTTAGGTAAACAACTTAAAACCTCTTGAAACTCCCCAAACCGGATCCGGGATCGTGACTAAAGCCTCAGGCTCATTAGCATAACGCAACGTTAACGATTTCTGAAAATCGCAAATAAAATTAAAATAATGCGTTTGCTCTCAAGCTTAGCCTTTTCTTAACAACACTGTCATCTCAGATTTTCAAAATATGCTTTTGAACCATAGAAATTGACTAATTTGTGTAAGAGTATGCAAAGCTAGCATAGCATTTTGTGTAGCATGTAGCACGCAACATTTTCACAAAAGCCAGATAACCAAATAAATAAAATCATTTACCTTTGAAGAGCTTCTGATGTTTTCAATGAGGAGACTCTGTCACATACCAAATGCGCAGTGTTTCCTGAAAGCGTCTGTGTGTAGGAGAAATCGTTCCGTTTTCTACATTGCGCCTGGCTACTGAAACGAACCGAAAATGCAGTCACCTACAACGTAAAACTTTTTCCGGATTAACTACATAATATCGACCGAAACATGGCAAACGTTGTTTGGAATCAGTCCTCAAGGTGTTTTTTCACATATCTCTTCATTGACATGCAGTTCGTGGAAGCTTGCTTTACTCTCTGTATCGCATGGAAAAATACTGGCAGGTGACTTTTGCGCACCAATTTCGGCGCAGGACACCGGGCGGACACGTGGTAAATGTGGTCTCTTATTGTCAATCTTCCAATGATCTGCCTACAAATACGTCACAATGCTGCAGACACCTTGGGGAAACGACAGAAAGGGTTGATTCATTCCTCTTGCGTTCACAGCCATATAAGGAGATCATGAAAAACAGAGCCTCAAAAATCCTTGTCATTTCCTGGATGCCATCTCATCTTGGTTTTGCCTGAAGCTCACGTTAAAGGGCACGCACAGAGAAGATCTTTGTATTTCTGGACACGTCAGAGTGTTTTCTTTCGAACAGTAGCAATTATATGCATAGTCGAGCATCTTTTTGTGACAAAATATCGTGTTTAAAACGGGAACGTTTTTCATCCAAAAATGAAATTGCGCCCCTAGAGTTCCAAGAGGTTAAGGAAAATGAGAATACCATGGCTGAAACCATCAACCTGTTCCTTCTGGTGAGATTTTAGGGAGGAATATGGATTTCTGAACTGTTGATGTAGCCTCGTCCTCCGACGAAGTAAGCAGCCTTTCCCTTATTTCATGCTATCTTGATTGTTGGCCACAACTTGTTCCTTCTTTCTATGTCCTCCGGGCTGAGATGCTCGGTGAAACGCATACCATGGCTCTGTAGGAAGGCGTTCTTCCTATCAGCTTTCCAAACAGCATCCCTGTAGAATCTGGCAGTGAAGTGGATGATGATACCCCTTGGTCTTCAATTGTTTTGCTGTTGCCGAGGCGATGCACAACGTCGATGGTATCACCAACTTTGTTCTTCTCTGCAGGCAAAACTTCTTGGCAGATGCGGATAGCCACTCCTCGCAAATCTTCAATCTCCACCTCTGGCAAGCCGTAGAGTCTCAGGTTCCATCTTCTTGTGTATTGTTCCAGATCAGTGAGACGTCTATGGTAGACATTGTTATTATTTTCCACCTTTTCCACACCTTTTTCAACTTTTGCCACTCTCGTTTTCACATCCTTGATTTCACCACATGCAAACTCCGCAGTCTTTTTCAAGCCTTCAATAACCATGGTGGTTGCGCCTACCATTTTCTCAATGGCGTCAGAACTGGAGTTGATGAGTAAGGAGAGGGTAGCTATGATGTCAGAGTTCATGTTGGGTTTTTCGGCGGGTGGAGGTTTGCACGGAGTAACCGGTAAAGAGGGGAATTCGTAATCTTCAACAGCAATCGAAAGCATGATATTTTCCACAGGGCAAGTGTAGTTATGGCAGTTGTCTATAAGCACGTTCCTCTCTTGTTGATTAGCAATAGAACGGCTAACTTCTTCCTTTCTTTTTTTGTCACGACTTTGCCTGGAAATGCCAAAATAAATTATCCAATTATTATTCCAGTCACAGGAAAGGTCTTATATCTTGAACAAATAAAAATAGTAATGACTGTAAATTTGTTTTTTTTCACAATCTTTCTCGGTAAAAAAGCATCTGTTCCCACCGCCATCTTGGCACCTCGCCGCCCAACTCTCATTGTTAGTCACTGCTGGGATGACATAGCATCAACATCTGTTCTGACACCTTGTGGCTTTGTTATCTAGTGGACACCCATTGTAGCCAATGTCAACTTCGTGACTGTGGTAACTAGTGACAACCCAACAGTTGGGAAATTTGAGACTGTGAATGCAAATGCAAAAACAGTTATGGACAAGATTGAAGATAACTCGACTCCATTTGAACAATAATGTCTTCAGAACAATAACTAAAATGTTATACATGTTATAATATTCACGTTGTCAGCCTGAAAGGTAGCTAACGTTAGCAATGTCAAGGTTGCTAGCTAGATAACTTAGCTAGCTACATGGTTGATAATAGCTTCTGTGAATTTCCCTGCCAGGTACAAGACAGCAATATCTTGTACATTGGTTATCATTAGTTTAGTACATTAATTGTCACACAAAAAGCAGTGTAAAATAATTTATTTTGACTGTCATAGCTCTGCATTCATGGAAAATAAACATGCCTTAGGCAAGTGCCAGCTGAGGAGTTCCATCAATATACCGGACCAATTTTTCTCTCCATGTCCATGGATTTCAACCGCTAACTCTGGACATTCATACCTGGATCTCACAGCTAGCTAGCTGCTATCCGTGTGACTATCGGCTTTCGTCGATTCCGGAGCAAATATCAATTATTCCGGAGCTAGCCAGCTGAAGAGTTCCATCAATCACTCCTGGGCTGCGGTCACCTATCCGGACCCGTTTTGCTACCTACGCGGAGCCCCACCGGGCCTTCACGGCTGGACTGCCGACGTTATCTACCCGAAGGAGTTATCCGGCTGGCTCCTCCGTCGCGACGTTGCCTGGGCGCCCATCTGCGGCCTGCTAGCCATTAGCTGTCTTATCGGCTGCTATCTGAATAGACAATCGGACAATTCATTTATTTATTTTTATTGTTATTGTTAGTTTTTTTCTTCTTGGGCCTCCAGCTATATCTATTGTTTTTATTTTTGTTGTTGTTGTGTGATTTGGATTAATCCCCTCTACCACACGGAACCCCACTAATCTACTGACGGAACGCAAGAGGTGGCTAATAACAGACGTCCATCCTATGCTAGCTTGCTACCGATGGCCTGGCTCGCTGTCTAAATCGCTGTGACCCCCAACCAACCTCTCCACTCTCCGGACCCTTTTGATCACTCGACTAACCATGCCTCTCCTTAATGTCAATATGCCTTGTCCATTGCTGTTCTGGTTAGTGTTTATTGGCTTATTTCACTGTAGAGCCTCTAGTCCTGCTCACCATACCTTATCCAACCTATTAGTTCTACCACCCACACATGCAATGACATCTCCTGGTTACAATGCTGTTTCTAGAGACAATATCTCTCTCTTCATCACTCAATACCTAGGTTTACCTCCATTGTATTCACATCCTACCATACCTTTGTCTGTACATTATACCTTGATGCTATTTTATCGCCCCCAGAAACCTCCTTTTACTCTCTGTGCCAGACGTTCTAGACGACCAATTCTTATTGCTTTTAGCCGCACCCTTATTCTACTCCTCCTCTGTTCCTCTGGCGATGTAGAGGTGAATCCAGGCCCTACAGTGCCTTGCTCCACTCCTATTCCCCAGGCGCTCTCTTTTGACGACTTCTGTAACCGTAATAGCCTTGGTTTCATGCATGTTAACATTAGAAGCCTCCTCCCTAAGTTTGTTCTATTCACTGCTTTAGCACACTCTGCCAACCCGGATGTTCTAGCTGTGTCTGAATCCTGGCTTAGGAAGACAACCAAAAATTCAGAAATTTCAATTCCAAACTACAACCTTTTCAGACAAGATAGAACTGCCAAAGGGGACGGTGTTGCAATCTACTGCAAAGATAGCCTGCAGAGTTCTGTCCTGCTATCCAGGTCTGTACACAAACAATTTGAACTTCTACTTTTAAAAATCCACCTCTCTATAAACAATTCTCTCACCGTTGCCGCCTGCTATAGACCACCCTCTGCCCCCAGCTGTGCTCTGGACACCATATGTGAACTGATTGCCCCCCATCTATCTTCAGAGCTCGTGCTGCTAGGCGACCTAAACTGGAACATGCTTAACACCCCAGCCATCCTACAATCTAAACTCGATGCCCTCAATCTCACACAAATTATCAATGAACCTACCAGGTATCTCCCCAAAGCCTTAAACACGGGCACCCTCATAGATATCATCCTAACCAACTTGCCCTCTAAATACACCTCTGCTGTCTTCAACCAAGATCTCAGCGATCACTGCCTCGTTGCCTGCATCCGTAATAGGTCAGCGGTCAAACGACCTCCACTCATCACTGTAAAACGCTCCCTGAAACACTTCAGCGAGCAGGCCTTTCTAATCGACCTGGCCGGGGTATCCTGGAAGGATATTGATCTCATCCCGTCAGTAGAGGATGCCTGGATATTTTTTTTAAATGCCTTCCTAACCATCTTAAATAAACATGCCCCATTCAAGAAATTTAGAACCAGGAACAGATATAGCCCTTGGTTCTCCCCAGACCTGACTGCCCTTAACCTCTCTTGTCAACCCGACATGCTTGCGTCCCACCTTGCCAACAATAAATGCAAATGCGCTACACCAAATGCTAATAGCACTCGTTAAAACTCAAACGATCATTAAAATTCACATACTGTGTACTCAATTCAAGCTACACTCGTTGTGAATCTAGCCAACGAGTCAGATTTGTAAAATGCTTTTCGGCGAAAGCATGAGTAGCTATTATCTGATAGCAGGCAACACGCCGAAATACCAGAAGGGACGTAAACAAAGGAATTAGCGTAGCCGGAGCTACACAAAACACAGAAATAAAATATAAAACATTCATTACCTTTGACGAGATTCTTTGTTGGCACTCATATATGTCCCATAAACATCACTATTGGGTCTTTTTTTTTATTAAATCGATCCATATATACCCTAAATATCGATCTATGAAAAGTGTTATCCAGGAAAAAACAGTGTTTTAGAACGCAACGTCATTTTTTTAAATTGAAAAAGTCGACGATAAACTTTCACGAAACACTTCTAAATACCTTTGTAATCCAACTTTAGGTATTAGTAAACGTTAATAATCTATCAAATTGATCACGGGGCGATGTGTATTCAGTAGCTCCACGTCTTGAACTCATGGTCGAAAATTTCTCCTCCAAAACATCCTGTCGGAGACCGGAAGGAATGGGCTCTCTCTTACTCGTTTGACCAAGAAACAAAGCCCAGGCAATTGACAAGACTGGCGACATCGTGTGGAAGCTGTAGGACTTGCAATCTTAGCCCTATGTAATTTGGTTTCCCATAAACAATACATGCAAGTGGCGCATTGATACTTTTTCCAGTTTTCAGTGATCAGTTTTTCTTGCGCTTTTCGATGAAACACAGGCTCTGTTATAGTCACAGCCATGATTTAACCAGTTGTAGAAACGTCAGAGTGTTTTCTATGCACACATACTAATCATATGCATATACTATATTCCTGGCATGAGTAGCAGGACGCTGAAATGTTGCGCGATTTTTAACAGAATGTTCGAAAAAGTAGGGGGTAGGCTTAACAGGTTTTAACCAACACAAAAACATCCTATGGCGTTCTGCATTAGCATCAAACAGCCCCCGTGATATGCAGCTGTTCAGGGAAGCTAGAAACCATTATACACAGGCAGTTAGAAAAGCCAAGGCTAACTTTTTCAAGCAGAAATTTGCTTCCTCCAACACTAACTCAAAAAAGTTCGGGGACACTGTAAAGTCCATGGAGAATAAGGACACCTCCTCCCAGCTGCCCACTGCACTGAAGATAGGAAACACTGTCACCACTGATAAATCCACCATAATTGAGAATTTCAATAAGCATTTTTCTACGGCTGGCCATGCTTTCCACCTGGCTACTCCTACCCCGGTCAACAGCACTGCACCCCCCACAGCAACTCGCCCAAGCCTTCCCCATTCCTCCTTCTCCCAAATCCATTCAGCTGATTTTCTGAAAGAGCTGCAAAATCTGGACCCTATAAATCAGCCGGGCTAGACAATCTGGACCCTTTCTTTCTAAAATTATCTGCCTAAATTGTTGCCACCCCTATTACGAGCCTGTTCAACCTCTCTTTCGTGTCGTCTGAGATTCCCAAAGATTGGAAAGCAGCTGCGGTCATCCCCCTCTTCAAAGGGGGGAACACTCTTGACCCAAACTGCTACAGACCTATATCTATCCTACCATTCCTTTCTAAGTTCTTCTAAAGCCAAGTCAACAAACAGATTACTGACCATTTCGAATCTCACCATACCTTCTCTGCTATGCAATCTGGTTTCAGAGCTGGTCATGGGTGCACCTCAGCCACGCTCAAGGTCCTAAACGATATCTTAACCGCCATCGATAAGAAACATTACTGTGCAGCCGTGTTCATTGATCTGGCCAAGGCTTTCGACTCTGTCAATCACCACATCCTCATCGGCAGACTCGACAGCCTTGGTTTCTCAAATGATCGCCTAGCCTGGTTCACCAACTACTTATCTGATAGAGTTCAGTGTGTCAAATCGGAGGGTCTGCTGTCCGGACCTCTGGCAGTCTCTATGGGGGTGCCACAGGGTTCAATTCTTGGACCGACTCTCTTCTCTGTATACATCAATGAGGTCGCTCTTGCTGCTGGTGATTCTCTGATCCACCTCTACGCAGACGACACCATTCTGTATACTTCTGGCCCTTCTTTGGACACTGTGTTAACAACCCTCCAGGCAAGTTTCAATGCCATACAACTCTCCTTCCGTGGCCTCCAATTGCTCTTAAATACAAGTAAAACTAAGTGCATGCTCTTCAACCGATCGCTACCCGCACCTGCCCGCCTGTCCAACATCACTACTCTGGACGGCTCTGACTTAGAATACGTGGACAACTACAAATACTTAGGTGTCTGGTTAGACTGTAAACTCTCCTTCCAGACCCATATCAAATATCTCCAATCCAAAATTAAATCAAGAATTGGCTTCCTAATTCGCAACAAAGCATCCTTCACTCATGCTGCCAAACATACCCTTGTAAAACTGACCATCCTGCCAAAAGAGAGTCTGGGCAAGATTACATTTAATAAAAATCTTCCACAAAATCTTTCACAACATTGTAAAAAAATATCACACAATATTTGGCTGCATCCTGTAATTTCATGTTTGTTTTTGTATTATCTTTGCAGGCTAAATTTCCAGATCTGTCCTTTGAAGAAAGTGGAGAGGTGCTTTAGCTTACCGCTTCCTGTCCATCTGGAGTGATTTTTGACATCATGGAGTACCGGATCGCTATCCCAGGTTCACCGGACAACCTCGCTTGTCCACCTGCATGAATTGCAGGGAGACTCCTGCACCTTACAACACCACTACTTTAATTTCACCACTGCAATATACAATGTATTTATTACCAAGTATGTCTACATAACAGTTTAACACTTTCCAAGACTACACTGTATATCACTCTTAATTTTAATCAGGAAAAATATTCCATTTGTTGATAATTGTCATTTTGTGTGTGAATGTTTTCTTGGTCTGGTTGATATCAGTTCAGTACTTAATTAAAATGTTTCCCTTACAATGTGCTTTTGTTATTTTTACAGAGATTACCTTGTATTCTTGTTTATTTCCTTAAAAAGCCCCTTGTGTGGCCGCGGTAGGTGAGAGTGAAGATGGGGTTCAGTTCAATGTTAGAATTTGTGGCCTGTATATCACACAGATGCGTGCTACGACATGGAAACCAGGGCAAGATCCCTGGGGGAGGAGGTAATCCAGTCACAATACACACACACACCCTGATCTGGTTCACCTGTCCTTTAGATTCCGATCTGATTTCTGACCCCTGCCTGGCCTGACCTCGAGACTGCCTATCGTCTGGTACCGTTTGGACCCTGACCTGGTTTATGAACTCTCGCCTGTCCCCGACCTGCTTTTGCCTACTCCCTTTGTTGTGTAAATATCAGAGCTCTACCATCTGCCTCCTGTGTCTGCATTTGGGTCACGCCTTGTGCCCTTATAGTACGAACTGGCCATGACAGATCCAGCAGACTTGGAGCAGCTCTGTCACGTTGTCTCCCTGTAGGGAGCCACCTTTGGGAGGCATGAGGAGCTACTTCGAGACGTTTAGGAAGGGCTTCATTCCCTGACGAAACTCCACAACCAAGGGTTCAAGGCGATAATGGAGCAAATCAGTGAATTAGCTCAGAGGCAGCATGTCACATCTGACGTCACATCTGATTTGATTTACATATAATTTTATATAATTTGATTTACACAACATGCCTACCACTTTGAAGGTGCAACATTTTTTTGTTTGTGAAACAAGCAAGAAATAATCAAAATAAAAATAATCATTTCAGCGTGCATACCTATTCACCTCCCTAAAGTCAATACATTGTAGAGCCACCTTCTGCAGCAATTACAGAGGCAAGTCTCTTGGGATGAAAGTAAGTCTCTATAAACTTTGCACATCTTGCCACTGGGATTTTTGCCCATTCTTCAAGGCAAAACTGCTCCAGAACCTTCAAGTCGGATGGGTTCTGCTGGTGTACAGCAATCCTTAACCTTTTTGGGACAGGGAGCCGCATTTTCACTTTTGGATGAATAGCGTGCCCAGCGCGAACTGCCTCCTACTCTGTACCAGATGCAAATATATGCATAGTATTATTAGTATTATTAGTATTGGATAGAAAACACTCTGAAGATTCTAATTTGGCAGGCGAAAACCTGAGAAAAATCCATTCAGGATTTTGTTGTTGGTTTTGTAGTTTTCTATTCAATGCCATTACAGTATCCATTGACCTAGGATTCAATTTGCAGTTCCTATGCCTTCCACTAGATGTCAACAGTCTTTAGAAATCGTTTCAGGCTTGTATTCTTATAAATGAGGGAGTAAGACCATTCGGAATGAGTGGACCCTGACGTGTCACAGAGCTTTTTCAAGGACAAAGTGCATTTCTTTCTTACCTTTTATATTGACAAAGTTATTGTCCGAGTAAAATATTTTAGATCATTCAGGCTAAAAACAACCAGAGGATTGAATATGAACATCGTTTGAAATGTTTCTGAACTTTACGGATACAATTTTGATTTTTTTTGTCTGCCTGTTTTGACTGCGTTTGAGCCTGTGGATTACTGAAGAAAACGCGCAAACAAAACAGAGGTTTTTGGACATAAAGAGACTTTATCGAACAAAAGGAACATTTATTGAGTAAATGCAACCATATAAAGATCATCAAAGGTAAGGGATTCATTTTATCTCTATTTCTGAGTTTTGTTACGCTTCTGCTTGGCTGGTTACTGTTTGTAGTAATTTGTCAACTGGGCTATGTTCTCAAATAATCGTAAGAAATGCTTTCGTCGTAAAGCATTTTTTAAATCTGATATCGTGGTTGGATTCACGAGAAGTTAATCTAATGTTGAGGATAGGGGGCAGTATTTTCACTTTGGATGAATTGCGTGCTCATAGTGAACTGCATCCTACTCTGTCCTAGATTGCTAATATATGCATATTATTATTGCTATTGGATAGAAAACACTGAAGTTTCTAAAACTGTTTGAATTATGTCTGTGAGTATAACAGAAGTCATAGGGCAGGCAATCTTCCAAACAAGAAGTGAAATTCTGAATGTGGGTCAACTTTGACGTCATCGCCCCTTCCTTTCCTAACAAGATATGGATCTGTTAGCACTTCCTATGCCTTCCACTAGATGTCCTCATTCACTAGAACATGAAATGGAGCTTTTGGTGTGAACTTTGACCGAATGGGTGGGGAAATAGTCACGGTCTTGGCAGAATGCAATTTCCCTGTGGCGCATTTCCCTGTGGGTGCCACCGTCGTTCCATTTGGCTGCATCTGAAAACGTATGATCCGGTTGGAACGTTATTGAATATATATGAAAATAACATCCGAAGATTGATTCTCTACTTAGTTTGACCAGTTTTTTCGACCTGGAATATATATTTTTGAAGTTTTTGTGCGAGTTGTCCTGGACCAGCGTCAGCTATTGGGCACGTGAGCTGAAAGTGCTAGCAAATGCAGCTAATTGGACACTAGTATTGGACATTATGGAACAAAACAACAATTTATTGTGGAACTAGGACTCCTTGCACTGCATTCTGATGAAAGATCATCAAAGGTAAGGGAATATTTATGATGTAATTTCGTATTTCTGTTGACTCCAACATGGCGGAGAAATACTTTTGTGTCTGAGCGCTGTCTCAGATTATTGCATGGTAGGCTTTTTTCGTAACGTTTTTTAAAAATCTGACACAGCGGTTGCATTATGAACCAGTGTATCTTTAATTATATGTGGAACATGTATCTATAGTCAAAGTTTATGATGAGTATTTCTGTTATCTGGCGTAGCTTTCTATAATTCCTCCAGATATTTTGGAGGCATTTCTGAACATGGTGTCAATGTAAACTGAGATTTGTGGATGTAAATATGCATATTATTGAACAAAACATAAATGCATTGTGTAACATGTCATATGAGTGTCATCTGATGAAGATTTTCAAAAGGTTAGTGATTCATTTTGTCTCTAATCCTGCTTTTGTGTCTCTATCTTTGGCTGGAAAAAATGGCTGCGTTTTTCCTTTGATTTGGTGGTGGTCTAACAGAAATATATGTTGTGTTTTTGCTGTAAAACTTATAAAAAATCGGACATGATGGGTAGATGAACAAGATGTTTATCTTTCATTTGCTGTATTGGACTTGTTAATGTGTGAAAGTTAAATATTTCTAAAGAATATTTTTGAATTCCCTGCGCCACCTTTTCAGCTGAATGGGGGGGTGGAGTTCCCCTCGGGGATCGCCTTGCCTCTTAAAGCTAGGGGGCAGATTTTCACTTTTGGATAAATTGCGTGCCCAATTTCAACATCCTGCTACTCATGCAAAGAATATAAGATATGCATATTATTCATAGATTTGGATAGAAAATACTCTGAAGTTTCTAAAACTGTTTGAATCATGTCTGTGAGTATAACAGAACTTATGTAGCAGGCAAAACCCAGAGGACTAATTGTTCAGAATTATATTTTTTTCTCCATCTCTCTTCCCTATTTTGTCAATGCCATTGGAAATGTAATATAAATATACTTTCAGTTCCTACATCTTCCACACGATGTCGCCAGTGTTTGAATATGGCTGAGGTTATTTCTTTATCTTAGCAGGAAGTAGGCCAACTCGGAACGGGGGACGCTTTTGTGAGTTGCACAAGACGTGATGAGCAGAGTTGGTTTCCTTTCGTTCATGTATTGAATACAGATTGCCCTGTCTACAATTTCATCTATTATTTACGTTTAAAATTTCCTAACGTTGTATTACAAAAGTAGTTTGTATTTTGGCAAAGTTTATAGGCAACTTTTGAAATATTTTGTGCTGACGTTGTGTTTTTCTAAGCTGATTTTTTTCTGGATCAAACGGGCTTTATAAATGGACATTTTCGAAATGTATGGACGGAATTAATATTACAAAAAGGTAATGCTTATTTTATATTTTATTTCAGCGTTTTGTGTAGCGCCTGATATGCTAATTCTTTTGTTTACTACTGGTTCATGTGGGTGCATGCCATCAGATAATAGCTTCTTATGCTTTCGCCGAAAAGCATTTTAAAAATCTGACAATTTGGCTGGATTCACAACGAGTGTAGCTTTAATTGAGTATCTTATATGTATGATTTAATGAAAGTGTGAATTTTCTAAAATTTTATTTGAATCTGGCGCTCTGCATTTCCCCAGGCAATTGGCCAGTTGAGACGCTAGCGTCTCCCTATCCACAAGAGGTTTTAACTTCTTGGATATAGGGGGCACTATTTTAATTTTTGGATGAAAAACGTTCCCGTTTTAAACAAGATATTTTGTCACGAAAAGATGTTTGACTATGCATATAATTGACAGCTTTGGAAACAAAACACTCTGACGTTTCCAAAACTGCAAAGATATTGTCTGTGAGTGCCACAGAACTGATGTTACAAGCGAAGGTGAAACCCACTTAAAAATCCAATCAGGAAGTGCCGCATTTTTTGAAACCGCCTCATGCCAATGACTCCTTATATGGCTGTGAAGGAGCTAATAGCTTACGTTCTCCACGTTTTCCAAAAGGCGTCTGCAGCATTGTGACGTCTTTTTAGGCATTTCCATTGGAGAATGGCTGTAAGAGACCATATAGGGCAAGTGGACGCATGGTGTCTCTCGGAGAAAACCTTGCGTAAAATACTGAGGTAGCCATTTTTCCAATTGTTTCTTATGAGAAACCAACTGCCTCCACGTATATAATATTGAATACATATGTTAAAAACACCTTGAGGATGGATCCTAAACAACATTTGCCGTGTTTCTGTCGATATTATGGGGCATATTTTGAAAAACGTTCGGCTTTATAGTTTAAGTATTTTCGGACGATTGCTCAGCCAAGCAGGGTGAACAGACGTAACATTTTTCGCCTACAGAAATATTATTTTTGGAAAAAAGGAACATTTTCTATCTAACTGGGAGTCTCCTGAGTGAAAGCATCTGAAGTTCTTCAAAGGTAAATGATTTCATTTTGTTGCTTTTCTTATTTTTGTGAAAATGTTGCCTGCTGCCAGCACAGCCTAGCATAGCATTATGCCATGCTAAACTTACACAAATGAATAGAGTTAATCTCTCTGCGCACCGAACCCGTTAGCGGGATTAAATTCGACAACATACGGTGATCTCTACATAAATAGTCATATTAAACATTCATGAAAATACAAGTTTTTCACATGATTCGAAAGCCTAGAATCTTGATAATCCAACTGCGTTGTTAGATTTTAAAAAGGATTTACTGTGAAAGAATACGATGCGATTATCTGAGGACAGAGCTCCATAAAGAAAAATATTTTAACCAGGCCTGGCGTAACAAAATCACAAATTGCAATAAAATAAATTGTTTTCCTTTGACGATCTTCCTCTGTTTGCAATCCCAATGTTCATTGTTACACAATGAATCGTCTTTTGTTTGAAAAAATCAATTTTTATAGCCTAACATGAAACATTTTGTGAACCTCTTGTGTCGTGAATTCCGTCTCATTCAATTTTCGACGACACATTCGATGTAAATACACACACTAAATGTGACTTTATCCAGTCATGTTTGGTTTCATTGCAATCAACTGGTTGTTTGTAACACAACCAAATGTGATGGGTCATTTTGTGGGACGTATTGACTGAAAGAAACCGATTTGAAAACAACAAATAATGACATCATTGTGCACCAGTGATATGACTGCTGTTTCGTTGATTGACTGTATTTTAACCCAATGACCACTGGTCGTCTTGAAATCTACACACTGACACTGACACTGACTCAACTCCAGCCACTTTAATAATGGGAATTGATGGGAAATGATGTAAATATATCACTAGCCACTTTAAACATTGCTACCTTATATAATGTTACTTACCCTACATTATTCATCTCATATGCATACGTATATACTGTACTCTATATCATCGAATGCATCCTTATGTAATACATGTATCACTAGCCACTTTAACTATGCCACTTTGTTTACATACTCATCTCACATGTATATATTGTACTCGATACCATCTACTGTATCTTGCCTATGCTGCTCTGTACCATCACTCATTCATATATCCTTATGTACATATTCTTTATCCCCTTACACTGTGTATAAGACAGTAGATTAGGAATTGTTAGTTAGATTACTTGTTGGTTATTACTGCATTGTCGGAACTAGAAGCACAAGCATTTCTCTACACTCGCATTAACATCTGCTAACCATGTGTATGTGACAAATAAAATTTGATTTGATTTGATCTAGCTTGGTCTATAGCCAAAGAACTGAGGGAAATGGCAATATGTAATGGTTATGTGTTGGAAGACCAACCCATGTTGTAAACTCCGGCGTAAAGAGGGTCATTCGCCATTGAAGATTCATACTGGAAGGAACCACGCATGTTACGCACAGCACTATTTTGGTGCATCTTCAGCTGTTTATATATCAATCAGTATGGCGACTAAGTCAGGGAAAGCTAAATCTAAGTCTAGATATACAGATGTACACACAATTTTAGAAGAAATGGATTGGGAAAGTGAGACAGAGATTGTTGGAGGACGATTCATTTAGCTCGCATAGCTTTAATTCCCAAATGGAGGAATATTTTTGGAACGGAGAGGACATCGTTTTGGACTGGTAAGTTCTTCTCATGCTAATGCCGTTGTTTGAAATTAATAATATAAAATATTATTTGTGATTTTTTTTTTAAATGTTAGTAGCAATATATAAAAATTTATGAAATGTGTAAAGTACACGTTGGCTATACATTGTGGGTTTGTATGTACTGTATGTAAAATATGTTTTGTTTTCTGTATTTTTAGAATGAGTATTTCTGTATTTGAATTTGGCGCTCTGCAATCTCACAGGATGTTGACCAGATGGGATGCTAGCTTCCCACATATTATAGAGAGGTTAAATTAGCAGCCCCAGAGGTGGGTAGATATACAGAAAGACGGATGGACTACCCTGGTGTAAATACAGTACAAAACAAGTTGGTCCGATTACAAAGATTGGGTCAAATTGTTTTATTAACCCATTTACTCTGTTTGTGTAAAGAGAAAGTTTACTTTACTTTTGAACAGTTGTTTTTGTTGAAAATGCACATGAATCATAATTTCTGTCAATGTGTCCGATTTAACTAGCCAACAAATGTTTAGGTATTAAGAAGCTAATAAGTTACAACAAAGGTATTATTTTCATAGTTAACTGATATGATAACACATGATATGATATTGATTATGGTTGCTCTCTTTTCTGATACCAGAGGTATCAACAGATACATGTTGTAAATCATGGCTGTCATTGATGTTGGTGAGAGATTGTGTGTGTATAGCCTCCAGCAGAACTAGTTTGACTCCCACACCGAAATATTGATGATATTATCAATGATGATACTGTAGGTGTACTGTAGATTCATGTTGGATCCTTTAGCACAACTGTGTCTGAAAACAACATTAGTCTTTCTTTCAAACGCTCCAGACTTATCCTGATGTATTTTGGCTGTGCATTTGTACCAATATATTTAGAGGTGCTATCTTTCATAGGTACTATTAGGGGAAAATCTGATAACTTTCCCACAATGAAGATTCCCGGGATCAGGAGGGAATAACCCAGGATTTATGTAAAATGTTGAAACGCTAGGTACTATTCAATCATCATATTGTCACGACTTCTGCCGAAGTCGTTGCTTCTCCTTGTTCGGGCGGTGCTCGGCGGTTGTGTATTTAACCCTCTGTTTCCCCTCATGTCTTTGTCAGAGATTGTTTATTGTCAGTGTGTAGTGTTTTTTGTTTAGGTGCGCGATGGGTCTTCGTACCCATATTTGTTTATATTCATTTTTTTCTTATTAGTGTTATGGAGCATGTTACTTGGACATTTATTAAAAGACTCCATTTTACACTCTGTTTGACTCTCCTGCGCCTGACTTCCCTGCCACCTATACACACGTCTCTGACACGTATAGTTTTCAACTGTTCAGGCTCACTTCCCATCCCTTAGTGCAATAGTATAACACAGAAATAGTGAATCAACTTCCCTTGTACTTATGACTGGCTTTACCTGTAGTGTGTCGGTGCTAAACATGATAACTACTCCTTAGGGAGTTCTGTATATCCTGTCTGGTGGACTAAGGTGATGAGGACACACTCATGCAAACACACATCTTTCCCAATATCTCCAGGTGTCCGAACAGTTTCACAGTTTCACAACATAATACAACATTCAGCCAGCTGGCCGACTCTGAAGGATGAAGCTGAAAGCAAAGCTTTATTACATTGCAGGTCCTGTTCGGCAGATCAGTCAACAGAACTCTCTCCAGTAAAAGAGAGCCATAACAAATACTTGCGTTACCCAGGGATGCAGTAATGTTATTTTCTATTACACCTTTTCAGACTTCCGTGCAGACCCGCACCAAACTCCACCAAACTTTTAAAAAACCTTTACACATTGTCTTTCTCATCACGATTCCAGCGATGGCAGATGCGTAACCAAGCCAGCTCAGAACAGATTGTTTTAGGTTTGGTCAGTTCGGCTCAGTAGTGTGAAAAGCCCTATGAGGTGTCCAGAGAGGGTCGAGGTCTAGGTTTCCCATTATGTGTAATACTGGGTCAGTATATGGGTGGTTTGATCATATACAGAGGGTAACAGCAGGGAAGCCATGTTGAGAAAGTAGCTCAGCTCAAATTCAAACCATGCACTTTTGTGGTTTGGTGCATCGTTGTGATGACTGTTGGGGTTCTACAGTATTGAGGTATTTCTGAAAAACCTTTTGATGACTCCCATCACCCCCTGACCTAACTAATAACAACCAGACACAGAAAATCACACAACACACCTCAATTCAATGCATTCAATGCCCTTTTACGCCCTTTTACGTCCAAAACACTTATCGACCACAATGACTTCACTTTTCTATAATGCAGTAATAATGGAGTGATAACCATACCATCACAATTCCTTTGATGCATTTCGAAATGGCATTGAATTCCCTCCGGCCTCCTTAAGAAGCTATTTCCCCGGCGGGATGAGAAAGTTGTTGACATTGACCTCCCGTGACCTACAGTAGAGAGAGCATTGCCACCATTCCGCGGCTACCGTGGTCTCTCGGGGGTAAAACACTGCTGTGAGATTGTGTCTGCAGCTGGACATATGGAGGTCACAGGAGGTCACATGTGGAGGTCAAAGGTCAGCCGAGGAGTCTGGGTAAAGGGAAGTGGAGAGGATGCTCTGTTGATGTTTTGTTTGGACACTTTGAACAATGTTATCTATCATGCTGTTGGTCTGCAGCCAGTAATTATTTATTCAACCTTTGATATCGGCCAAGTGACGAGTGGAGCTGCATCCAAACCTGCCCAGCAACCAGTTGGAATTTCACCTCAGAAATTTTTGACAGTGTTACAGTTGTTTCCACGAAACAGTGGTGATGGTTGAGTTGAGATTAGATGTTTTTCTCAGGTGTTCGACATTGTGTGAATTAATAGACTTGTGAATGATGGAAACATTGAGGGATATTTATGAATCAAGAAACGATTTTGTTGGCACCGAGCAAACGTAAGATATTTCAAACACGGTTAAGGATGTTAACCCGGAATATACATCTGAAACTAAAGGCAGGCAGGCATACCACGGGAGCAGGGAATAGATCATACTTTGAGAGACCATGCATTTACAAATTCACACAAACTCCCCATCAGTACAAAGGGGCAGTCCAGTCAAAAACATAATTTACTGTTTTTTCCAAAGATATTTCTACATTGAGGTCAAAATAATATATTTTTGGAAAATGCGCCTGGAATTTCAGCCTGTTCAGGTGGGATGGAGTTTTTGGCCCACAGCATGACATCACAATCAGATCTGACAATTCTGACCAATGACCAGCCATCTTCATTTGTATATGCATCCTCCTACTTTGAAGGGGTAAGTGGAGTATGCTTTAGAGTTTAGACAATCGTATCTGCCAAACAGGGCTGTGTATGTAAATATATTTTTAAATGATCAACAAGCCACATGATCAGACTGCACATTTCAATGGAAAAAGGAGGCTCAGGCAAATAAATTATTAAAAAAATATAATTTTTATGAAACACAGTGATTTACTGGACATACGGTAATGATTTCAAAATACATTGAAAAAGACTGCATGGGGCTTTAATGGAGAAAGTCTCGGAAGTGTACAGTACCATTTCTACTAGCCAAGCTACCTGCCTTAACCTCCCAGCCACTCGAGACAGGCCAGCCCTAATACTGTTAATAATACGCCCTGAAAGAGATGGAGGGAGAGAGAAAGATGGAGAGTGAGTGATTTAAGGAGTAAGAGTTTGAGAGAGAGTGTGTGTGTGTGTGTGTGTGTGTGTGTGTGTGTGTGTGTGTGTGTGTGTGTGTGTGTGTGTGTGTGTGTGTGTGTGTGTGTGTGTGTGTGTGTGTGTGTGTGTGTGTGTGTGTGTGTACTTGTCTACCTGAAAAGTAGTGTCAGATTGGGAGACACTTAGAGATTGTGTACCAGAGAGATTGAATGGATCATTGAAAGTGAATGATAGCATGTGTGGTGTATAAGAGAGTTAGAGAGTAATAGAATCAATCATATCCCTATCCTCTCCCAGGGTAGGTAGTGATCATTTTGAGGGGTGATTCTGCAGTGGGAGTTGGTGGGGGCAGAAAGGAGGTGCTGATTTATAGTGGGGGTGGGAGGAGTTTGGTCCAGCAAGACAAGGAGTGGGGCCTCTGTGATTCAGCCCTAAGTGCCTGGCTGCTGGGGGAGACCCAGGGATTAGACGCCCTGTGAAACCCACTGTCCCTCTTTCCCTTTTCTCTACCCTTCCTCAGACTGAAATTCATGCTCAAAGCCTCTCTGAGATTTTCCAGAACCCCCCCCCACCCGCCGCCCCAACACACACTAACCCACACACCCACACACATGAGCCCAACCAAGCCACTTCTTATGTTCTGAGAGGAAAGCGATCCACTCACATCCACATCGTATTAGTGCTGCCATTAAACAGTCCAGGCTGACTGAGGGAGGGGAGTTGGGAGGAATGGGGTTTCTGGGATTGGAAGGGGAAGGTTGAAGGCAAGAGACTGGAAGGAGTGGAGGTGGAGAGGTTGGAGGGGTTTCGAGGGGGAGCGTGTAAGCTTGAAAAATTTCCATATGGCAATAAAATGTCTGCCACTTTACTTATTGAGTTTCTAATGCACACCAGGTGCGGGGCATTCTTGGCGGAGTCACTCGGCAGACCCCTTTACAAAGAGGTTAATATCGCTGCTTTACAAAAAACAGACCCTTTAAAAGAAACTATTATATAACCTTGGCTATATATCGTTTCACTGTTGCCATTCATAGCCCCAAAACAACTGAGTCAAAGTGGACCCAAATAACAACACAAATCTTTAAAAAACTGCTAGAAAAATAACCCTAACTATAATAGTTTTTGTAAAACCGACCGAAGCTGTAAAGTTCAGGTCCGACCGATTTATTAAGTCGGACTTTCCGTTCATACAAACAGCCCCCGGGAGTATGGGTTTATACCCAACCCATATTTATGGTTTGTGATACTTATTTATTTACGTCAGCAAGAATTCAAGTTCAGGCCTCCCCAGTAAGAGTTTTAATCCTTGTTTTCATGGACAGAGTGCACAGAGTCTTTGCTCTGATCTAGAGGATTCCTTTAAGAGCACTACATATTCACTCTTTGAGACTTTCCAACAACAGGCCATACTTTTAAAGAGCCCACTTACACCCAAAGTATTTCTCTCTCTGGTCCCTATAGTAGTCTCTTACCCCCCGTCTTATCCCCTTTCCCATAGGCAAGGTTACCGTTTGAGATGTAAACGTGAACAACACCCGTGGTAGCAGTGAACCAGCAATCCCCTCCTTTGCCGCCTAATGAAGACCAGGAGACTCAAGGCTAGCAATATGGTTTTGGCTACAACCGAGACAATCTCCTTTTAAAGCCTCTACAGATCCTCTTACGCAAGTCCCAAGCAGTTATAAACAGATATTCTTTCAAAGAGACTTTGTAGTTTATTGGAAGTCATTGTGGAATTCAGACATACGAACAAATTGTTTGTGTGTTATAACATATAAAATATTCCTAGCCCTACAGATAAGACTGCATTAGCTACAGTTGTCAATATTGTTTCTCTTTGATGTTACAGTGTAACATTGTTTTCTTTGTGTCCAAAGCTCTCCAAAACAAAAGGGACAATCAGATGAATTCCTGCTCTTCAATTGTCACTTCAATGAATTCTGCAATATGTAACTTTTTTGGTGACCTGACCAAATTCACACAGAAATGTGAGTTATAGATCTGTAATTTTCATTGAAAGAACGTCTAAGAAGTGGTAGAGCTGTTCTATGTGCGCTATTACTATGCTTCTTGTTCTTAAGTTTAGTTTTTGCAGCTTTCAGTTTCGGTTTTGTACACCAGCTTCAAACGGATAATTTTTAAATTAATTTTACCCCCTTATTCTCCCCAATTTTGTCATATCCAAATGGTAGTTACTGTCTTGTCCAATCGCTGCAACTCCTGTACGGACTCGGGAGAGGCGAAGGTCGAGAGCTGTGCGTCCTCCAAAACACAACCCAGCCACACTGCTTCTTGACACAATGCACGCTTAACCCGGAAGCCAGCCCACCAATGTGTCGGAGGAAACACCATACACCTGGCTGCCGTGTCAGCGTGCATGTGCCTGGCCCACCACAGGAGTTGCTAGAGTGCGATGGGACAAAGACATCCCGGCTGGTCAAACCCTCCCCAAACCCAGATAACACTGGGCCAATTGTGAATCACCTCAAGGGTCTCCCGGTTGTGGTCGGCTGCAACACACTCCGGTATCGAACCAGGATCTGTAGTAACGCAGCTAGCACTGCGTTGCTGTGCCTTACACTGCTGCACCACTCGAGAGGCCATTGTATTTTACGATTATAACATGTCACATTGTCCGATGCTTCCAAATTAAAATATTGATATGAACCTGGCCAGATTGTTTGATTTGCTTCAGTTCTGTAATCACATTCTGCGATTGGCTTGCGAGGCTATGTCAACTGCAGCGGTGTATTTGATCAGCGCAATGTGCCACCAGCACAAGCCTCACTCTATGCTCATGCACGAGTGAAGTGAGTTTGGAAAAACTGAAAGTTTTCATCTTAGAAATAGTTTTCACATACAAATTTTATATGTCCTAACTCAGAATCAAATAGGCTTCCACAAGTGTGTTAGAACATTTATTTTGATTGGCAATTTTGTGCATTTATCATTATTAGGAAATCGTTCTTATTGCACAGCATGTAGGCTAAATGTTTAAATCAAACTATAATATTAATCTGACTATTCTCAATAATCATATTATTGTGTGCATACTCATTGCCAGCCGTGTTCCTATTGGTCAGGCACAGAGATCGGCTCGTAACACCAGCCACACACTACACGATAAAGGCAAAATAATTCTGACACTGCTAGAACATTGTTTGAGCTTACGACCACACGTAGCGGTACTTCATCTGCAGACTTTATACCCTGTCACACTGAACGAGCCAAGATGTCCAATAATTGTTTATGACCTAAGAATTTGCCCATGACTTAGAAATGTAGTCTGGGACTGCACAATTGTGGCATAAGACGATTAAAATCGCATAGTCTGCAAAGGCCTTTGTGTAATATATATTTCACAGCGGTTTAGATGGTACAATGATTCTCTACACTGTACTTGCTTGTTTAGTCACATAAACTGAACTATCTGAGTTTTTGCAACCAGGAAATGGCGGAGCAATTCCTGTGTAGTGCACCTATAATTATACATATCCATTGGTTCTTCAAGAATATAACTTTTTTATTGATATCATTTATGCATGAGCTTAGGAAAATTGTTTTATTCTATCATAAGACAAAATGGTTGTTTCACTATTTGATTTGTTTTCTGTCTTTTGAGTCCTTCTATACAAACAATCCAGAGTTTCAAAACATGTCTTAAAAACTATCAAGTTGACCGTATAAACTGTTAGTCTTTGTAACCACAGCTCTGTTTATGAGAATGGTCAAAATTCCAGTCCCGTCCCTCAGTTTTACCAAATCAAGTAGCATGATGCTGTTGGGCTGAACCACAAACTTCTGATTGTGACTTTAAAGATATGTGACTTAAAATTATTACTCAAGAAAGCACTGGGACAAGGTTGCCATAATTAGGAAACATAGCCAACAGCTACACAAAGAAATACATTTACTTTGGAGTAAAACATTATTTTACAATATAGCAAACAATTTAAATGTAACAACCTCTCCCTCAACGTGATCAAGACAAAGGAGATGATTGTGGACTACCAACAAACTAACATGGTCCAAACACACCAAGACAGTTGTGAAGAGGGCACGATAATGCCTATTCCCCCTCAGGAATGTGGCATGGGTCCTCAGATCCTCAAAATATTATACAGCTGTACCATCGAGAGCATCCTGACTGGTTGCCTGGTATGGCAACTGCTTGGCCTGTGACCGCAAGGTACTACAGAGGGTGGTGTGTACAGCCTATTACATAGCTGGGGCCAAGCTCCCTGCAATCCAGGACCTCTTTACCAGGTGGTGTCAGAGGAAGTCCCCCAAAAATGTCAAATACTAGTCATAGACTGTTTTCTCTGTTACTGCAAATACTTCCTTAACACTTTTTTTTCAAACATTTTCTTAAAACTACATTGTTGGTTAAGGGCTTGTAAGAAAGAATTTCACTGTAAGGTATTAGGCACATGTGACAAACATTTCAGAGGACAATGTTCTGCTGTGAGGAGGCTTGAACTGGCTAGATGTTGAACGCAAAGAGTAAAAAGGTTAACCCCACAGAAACCCAGGGGAATACATCAATTATACAGCACCAGTCAATTTTACACACCTACATTGTAGAATATTAGTGAAGACATCAAAACTATGAAATACCACATATGGAATCATGTAGTAACCAAAAATGTGTTAAACAAATCAAAATATATTTTAGATTCTTCAAAGTAGCCACCCTTTGCCTTGATGACAATTTTGCACATTCTTAGAATTTTCTCAACTAGCTTCACCTGGAATGCTTTTCCAATGGTCTTGAAGGAGTTCCCACATATACTGAGGACTTGTTGGTTGCGTTTCCTTCACTCTGCTGTCCAACATATCCCAAACCATTTAAATTGTGTTGAGTTCAGGTGAATGTGGAGGCCAGGTTATCTGATGCACAACTCCATCACTCCCCGTCTTCGTCAAACAGCCCTTACACAGCCCGGAGGTGTGTTGGGTCATTGTCCTGTTGAAAAACAAATGATAGTCCCACTAAGCGCAAACCAGATGGGATGGAGTATCGCTGCAGAATGCTGTGGTAGCCATGCTGGTTACGCGTGTCTTGAATTCTAAATAAATCACTGGCAGTGTCACCAGCAATGCACCCCCATACCATCACACCTCCTCCTCCATGCTTCATGGTGGGAACCACACATGCAGAAATAATCCATTCACCTACTCTGTGTCTCACAAAGTCACGGGGGTTGGAACAAAAATCTCAAATTTGAACTCGTCAGACCAAAGGACAGATTTCCACCAGCCTATTGTCCGTTGCGCGTGTTTCTTGGACCAAGCGAGTCTCTTATTATTATTAATGTCCTTTAGTAGTTTTCTTTGCAGCAATTTGACCATGAATGCCTGATTCATGCAGTCTCCTCTGAACAATTGATGTTGAGATGTGTCTGTTACATGAACTCTGTGAAGCATTTCATTTGGGCTGATATTTCTGAAGCTGGTAACTCTAATGAACGTATCCATTCGAATTAATTAATTTCACAAATTAACTTTTAACAAGTGAATGTAATAACACATCCGACCTAAGAAATGTTAATTGAAATGCATTCCAGGTGACTACCTCATGAGCCTGGTTGAGAGTTTGCAAGCTGTCATCAAGGCAAACGGTGGCTTCTTTGACAATCTCAAATATAAAGTATATTTAGATCTATTTAACACTTTTGTGGTTACTACATGATTCCATATGTGTTATGTCATAGTTTTGATGTCTTCACTATTATTCTACAATGTAGAAAATAGTAAAATAAAGAAAAACCCATGAATGAGTAGGTGTGTCTAAACATTTGACTGGTACTGTAGGTAAAAAGAAAATATGTAAGAGCAAGCTTTTTTTTCTTCGTGATTTTGATCCCAGATTGTCCAGTATTTACAAAGGTGGTACCTCTATAGCATAAAGAGGGGCGAGAAGCCAAGAGAGAGTGGGGAAGTAGGGAAAGAGAAGATATATGACAAGAATACTCATTTGTAGTGCCATGCCATGACTAAAAAAGAAAACACGTGGAAAAACTCACATGGCACTGTGAGGTGAATGTAATAACACATCTGACCTAAGAAAGGGTATAATTGTCACGACTTCCGCCGAGGTTGGCTGTCCTGCCCGTTCAGGCGGTGCTCGGCGGTCGTCATCACCGTCCTACTAGCCACTACCGATCCCTTTTCGTGTTTCTGTTAGTTTTGTCTGATTGGTTTCACCTGTGTGTTGTTTAGTTAATTAGTGTCTGTATATAATGTAGGTTGTCCCGCCCTTGTTTTGTGCGGGACTGTTTATTTGTCATCTATGTCTGTCGGTGAATCTTTTGTTCTTATTCTCCGGTTCGTCTTTTATCCTGTGTTGAATATTTCACCCTGTGTGTATTGGGCTGACCATGTTTTCTTGTTCACCGGAGAATAAAACTTTCATATCGCTATCTGCTCTCTGCGCCTGATTCCACCCACCTTGATTAGACATGACAATAATTTTATATTTACAGCCTTGGGCATTATGTTGATATTAAACTACAGCATTATAACGTTATATTTACAGCCTTGGGTATTATGATAATTTTAAACTACAGTATAAATTAATTATTGTTTATCTCTTTGGGTGTGACCAATGGAATATAGCCTATATGACATAATGGAAAACAATATGTGTATCTGAACAACACAATATCAAACATTGCATATAATCCCTGAACGGATAATACGAAGGAGGTACTCCACTACACCTATTCAAAATTAAAAAGCAAACAAGTTTAGAATTTGAAAAGGCCATCAAATAAAATAAAATAAAACTGTATTGGTCACATACACATGGTTAGCAGGTGTTAATGCGAGTGTAGCGAAATGCTTGTGCTTCTAGTTCCGACCATGCAGTAATATCTAAGAAGTAATCTAACAATTCCTAAACAACTACCGTATACACACAAGTGTAAAGGAATGAATAAGAATATGTACATATAAATACATGGATGAGCGATGGCCAAACGGCATAGGCAAGATGCAGTAGATGGTATAGGATACATTATATACATATGAGATGAGTAGTGTAGGGTATGTAAACATTATATAAAGTGGCATTGTTTAAAGTGACCAAAAAGTATGACTACAATGACTAGCCTACTACACTTCATGTTTCACCACAAAACTCAATACAAAAGATGTATCAATCAACTCAATCTAATCAAGTTGAAAAAGCTCTAGGAGATGCTGTAAAATCAACTGGCGTACAGTACAGTCAGTTGAGCCAGACTTTGGGTTTTCTCCAAGCTATTCTTAAAACCTCTACTGACTCCCCATCCCGCATGCGGGAGCATAATCGTCGCCTGACACTAATTAGCATAACGCAACGGACATAAATATCCCTAGAAAATATTCATATTCATGAAAATCACAAATGAAATATAATGAGACAAAGTCTAGCCTTTTGTTAATCACCCTGTCATCTCAGATTTTCAAAATATGCTTCACAGCCAAAGCTAGACAAGCATTTGTGTAAGTTTATCGATAGCCTAGCATAGCATTTTGTCCAGCTAGCAGCAGGTAACTTGGTCACGGAAATCAGAAAAGCAATCAAATTAAATTGTTGACCTTGATGAGCTTCGGATGTTTTCACTCACGAGACTCCCAGTTAGATAGCAAATGTCCCTTTTTTCCAAAAATATTATTTTTGTAGGCAAAATAGCTCCGTTTGTTCTTCACGTTTGGCTGAGGAATCGTCCGGAAATTGCAGTCACGAAAACGCTGAAAAATATTCAAAATTAGCTCCATAATATCGACAGAAACATGGCAAACGTTGTTTATAATCAATCCTCAAGGTGTTTTTCAAATATCTATTCGATAATATATCCATCGGGACAATTCGTTTTTCAGTAGGACCGATTGGAGTAATGGCTACCACTGTATTTTACACAAAAATCTCTCTGGTGGCATCAGGTGACCACTTGCGCAATGTAGCCGCCTACAGCTATTCTTCAACATAAATGCGTAAAACTACGTCACAATGCTGTAGACACCTTGGGGAATACGTAGAAAGCGTAATCTGGTTGATAGCCCACTGCTCAATAGGGACTCATTGGAACGCAACGCTTTCAAAACATGGTGCACTTCCGGATTGGATTTTTCTCAGGCTTTCGCCTGCAACATCAGTTATGTTATACTCACAGACAATATTTTTACAGTTTTGGAAACTTTAGAGTGTTTTCTATCCTAAGGTGTCAACTATATGCATATTCTAGCATCTTGTCCTGACAATATATCCTGTTTACTACGGGAACATTTTTTTTCCAAAAGTGAAAATACTGCCCCCGAGTCACAACGGGTTTTAACGTGTACATGTTCCCCAAATGCACAGAATGCAAAAATATTCTTAGAAATATTTAACCTCCACACATTAACAAGTCCAATAGCTCAAATGAAAGATAAACACCTTGTTCATCTACCCAGCGAGTCTGATTTGTAAAATGTTTTACGGCGAAAACATAGCACAAATGTATGTCAAACCACCATAAAGACACAGACGATATGTAGCCATTTTGTCGAACAAAAGATGCAATCACAAACGCAGGATTAAAAGAAAATACTTCACTAACCTTTTGAAAATCTTCATCAGATGACAGTAATAGGACATGTTACACAGTACATTTGTTTTTTTCAATAATATGCTATTTATATAATAATATGCTATTTATATCCATAAATCTCCGTTTACATTGACGCCATGTTCAGAAAATCCTCAAAAATGTCCGGAGAAATTATAGATAGCTCCGCCAGATAACGCCAGATAACAGCAATACACATCATAAATTTTGACTAAATATACATGTTCTACATATAGTAAGAAATATACACTGCTTCTTAACCTGTTACATCTATGGGGGCGCTATTTCATTTTTGGATAAAAAGATGTGCCCGTTTTAAGCACAATATTTTGTCACAAAAAGATGCTTGACTATGCATATAATTGATAGCTTTGGAAAGAAAACACTCTGACGTTTCCAGAACTGCAAAGATATTGTCTGGGAGTGCCCCAGAACAGATGCTACAGGCAAAACCAAGATGAAACTTCATCCCGGAAATGAGTAGGATTTTTGAGGCTCTGTTTTTCATCGTCTCCTTATATGGCTGTGAATGCGCAAGGAATGAGCCTGCCCGATCGATCGTTTCCCCAAGGTGTCTGCAGCATTGTGACGTATTTGTAGGCATATCATTGGAAGATTGACCATAAGAGACTACATTTGCCAGGTGTCCGCCCGGTGTCCTCCGTCGAAATTGGTGCATCATCTTCAACTGCACGTCTTTTTCCAAGCGATTCACCGGAGAAAGGAGACTACCACAAACGATATATCAATGAAGAGATATGTGAAAAACACATTGAGGATTGATTCTAAACAGCGTTTGCAGTGTTTCAGTCGATATTATGGAGTTAATTTGGAAAACAGTTCGCCGTTTTGATGACTGAATTTTCGTGTTTTTTGGTACCTAAACGTGATGTACAAAACGGAGCGATTTCTCCTACACAAAGAATCTTTCAGGAAAAACTGAACATTTGCTATGTAACTGAGAGTCTCCTCATTGAAAACATCCGAAGTTCTTCAAAGGTAAATGATTTTATTTGAATCCTTTTCTGGTTTTTGTGCACATGTTGCCCGCTAAATGCTACGCTAGCTATCACAAATGCTTGTTTTGCTATGGTTCAAAAGCATATTTTGAAAATCTGAGATGACAGTGTTGTTAAGAAAAGGCTAAGCTTGAGAGCAGGCATATTATTTTCATTTCATTTGCGATTTGCTAATGATATGCTAATGAGCTTGAGGCTATAACTGGATACAGGTTTTTTTCATAGCCAAACGTGAACAATACGGAGCGATTTGTCCTACACAAATACATTTTTTGGGAAAAACTGAACATTTGCTATCTAACTGAGTCTCCTCATTGAAAACATCTGAAGTTCTTCAAAGGTAAATTATTTTATTTGAATGATTTTCTTGTTTTTGTGAAAATGTTGCTGGCTGAATTCTAGGCTTATAGCTATGCTAGCTATCAACACTCTTACACAAATGCTTGTTTAGCTATGGTTGAAAAGCATATTTTGAAAATCTGAGATTACAGTGTTGTTAACAAAAGTCTAAGCTTGAGAGCAAATATATTTATTTCATTTAATTTGCTATTTTCATGAATAGTTAACGTTGCGTTATGCTAATGATATAAATAGAAAATAGAAAATAGAATAGAATCCCGGATCCGGGATTGTTCAACGCAAGAAGTTAATGCAACCGCTTTGTCACATTTCTTTTTAACGTTACAGAAATCGTTCACTATTCAATAATCTGAGGCGGCGCTCAGACGTAAGCAATATTTCTCCGCTATGTTGGAGTCAACAGAAATACAAAATTACAACATAAATATTCCCTTACCTTTGATGGTCTTCGATCAGAATGTAGTGGAAGGAGTCATACTTACACAATACATCGTTTTGATTCAGTTCGTGTGTAGTTATAGTAGCATAGGCTACCCGTGTCAGCTGAAATGCATCCAAAATTACTTCTGGTCCCGAACAGTTGCGCATCAAAACTTCAAAATTACATATTATATGTCGACTAAACTGGTCAAACTAAGTGCAGAATCAAGCTTTAGGATGTTATACACGTACAAAACAATTGGCGATTCAACCGGACAGAAGCAATTCTTCTCAGACCTTCTGGAATGGATGGATGACTGTGTACAATTTGCGCTCGAACGCGCATGTATTTTCTCGCGACACCCACTATTTTGCCTGCCAAACGGTCAAAGCTCGCGGGATTTGCGCAATTAAACACTCTACTGATAGAGGACATCTCGTGGAAGACATAGAAAGTGTTTCCAAATCCATAGCTGGTTGGGAAGGGTGGGGGTGATGACGTCAAAGTTGCCCCAACTTTCTGGATGCCAAAACTAGTTTGGGAGATTGCCTGCCCTGTGAGTTCTGCTATACTTACAGACATAATTCAAACGATTTTAGAAGCTTTAGAGTGTTTTCTATCCAATAATAATTATTATATGCATATATTATCAATTTTGGACAGATTTTTATTTTCAGTTTACTATGGGCACGCAATTCATCCAAAGGGGGCAGTATTGTCCCGAGCCTTAACAGGTTTTAACTCCTGACTGACGTGTGACTGTGGACACCTGAGGAACGGAGAGTAACCCCTGATATTTGGAGATCTTAACCCCGGTGTCAATATAAACACTGAGACAACAAATACTGCAGCGAGCCCAGCCAGCGACCATACAGACAACAACACTCTGCCTGACTTTTACCTTCGACCCTTACACCTCTCAGGAACAACAAGCTCTCACAGTCTCATTGCAGAATTTGAAGTTTTTACATGTTTCTCCAAACATCAAATTTCAAAGTGTTTTTGACGCCCTGGGTTGACTCCTTCTGCTCAGTATCTTTCCATTTCTCCAAACGTCAAATTTTGAAGTTGCTCCACGGGTTAAGGTTTTGGATCGGGTTATAACATTAAGTTTCGGCACTCTTTTCGAATGGTTAAGGTAAGGGTTAAGGTTTGGGATAGGATTTTTTTTTAAATGAGTGTCCACCACTTGGATCAAACATTCAACCAGTCATGGGATTACGCTAATCTGACACCCCGTCCACAATGCCTTATCAAAACCAAAGCCTACTTGATGGTAATAGTGCTGCTCACTGTTGCCCCTGGTGGCCAGTTTTGAAGGCATTTCTCAACATCATCAGGACATGGATAGACATCCAATTTCGAAGTCACTCTTGAGCGATCTGCCTACTCAGGAAATGACAGTCAAGCCTTGCTTGGGCCTTCAGCTGTGCACTCAGTCTCAAGAGACGCGCTGAATGGAACACTACCATTTCGACTTCAATTCACACGCTTTTTGTTTAAATACCAAACATATGATTAGCTAATTATATATATTTTATTTGCTTGATCTAGGCTACAGTAACTGGTCAATAATCAAGATAATCCCTATCTATTTTGAGTGACCAGCCATAGCTGATAGGTAGCTGATAGGTCTACTCCATGTTGGACATTTTTCTAATCTGTATTTATTTACTTTCTTAGATGTTATACAAACTATAAAGCCAAATTATGAATATATTATTGGTCATTCTATTTTCTATTATCTTTATTGAGCCATTTTTTTTATTAGTATTGTGAAAACAATCCAATGCCGCTCAAAACTATTGGCAAAATGTCAATCAATACCATTTTGGTATTGCAAAAAGCTAGCAACAATAGCCTTCATGAGATAAACTTAATATCTCAACCTAATTTATGTATACATGGTTAGTGAAGTAGGCTATTAGTTTTGCATAACTTTGAAAAACGGACACTCCGGTACAAAATGTAAGTCTTAGTCCAGTTAACATTGGCTTTATCCCCCATGCTTGTCTCCATTGACACCGGGCCGTTATCAAGACCCTGCGGCGGCGGGCCCTGGGTTAGAGGAAGCCGGAGAAGACGAGGCAAGGGCCAGGTCTGGAGCCAAGTTTTGGGATGGAGAGGAAACCACCCTTGTGAAGCCATTACTCTCGCTCCTGAAGTCATCACTGAAATATATATTTAAAAAAATAAATATACATATATATATATATATATATATATATATAAGGCTTTTTTATCTACTTGAGTGGTGTAGACCTAATCATTTCCGATATGGCCTACGTCTCAAAAACAAACTAGGCCAATGGATTTGTTTTTTATGGACTTTGTCCCATGATAATATCTTACTGCTAAATAATAGTTAAGCATATATAAATAGAAGGTCTAACATGCAATAGATCAATGTAAAATATGCTAACATTAGGCTCCTCGAATAAAATATTATTAGTAGTCGTTCAAGGAACTTTCCTATTTTGAGGGGCAGGAGGAGTTACATCTGCAGTTGTGCACCATTTTGGACCGCTAAATTGTCCTTTTAATTCAAGCATTCTCAAGCACAATAAAATGTTATTGCAGAGGCTAGAAATAGGTCTATGGTTAACTTTAACACCTTAACTTCTGTTTTGCATTTAATGTATCAGGCTACCACTCGAAGTAGTGTATTTCAGAATTATGAACAAATGTATTAATTAAAAATACAATTTAGATTTTTTTTCTTCTCTAATTCGAAGACAGAAGGGCTCATCATTGGCATTGGCATGATGTTCAACTAATTTATATAGGTTATTGTTACCTATGAAGGAAAATGAATGACACAATTATGCAATAAAAGCACCTTAAACGCTGTACATTTGAGGCAAACGGCACTAAAAGATACTCATCCCAGATGCTATTTTCTTTGGTTTTCAAAAGATGGAGAAACCTCTATTCCAGGTTTATTGAAAAAGAAGAAGAAGAAACATTGCCATGTGCTCATTGTCATAGCCCACTGACTGTTCTTCAAATGCGCCTTCTCAATATGCCAATGAAGATTAGAGGCTAAAGCAACAATAGTGATTCACTAAACTATACGGTTTGTAAGCTTTTTAGATGTCTTCATATTAATTTACAACAGAACTGGATTTTTTATCCATGTGCTTCAAGTGTGTAGCCTAATTATTGTTCCCAGGAAACTACAGCGAATCAAAATGCAACTTTTTGTTTTATATAATTTGTATTTCTTCAGAAACCGAGATTCTGAAAGTGTAGGTCTGTACACTGAGTGAGAATTGCACACAATTATACTTACAGAAAATCCCAGTGTTCATTGGGCTTTGCATTTTGATAACACACAATGTCCATTGAAAACCCTGAATATTCGACTCTGTTTTAGACACATAATTGCTGCAATAGCTGAAAATTATTTTATCAAAAAGAAAATAAGCAGAAACTCCGTAGTGTTGCATTAAATCGACCACTATAACATGAGTATCCCGCAGGGGGCGCTCTGTCCGCGCTGAAACGCCTGATCTGGGATTCCCGAGAAAGGCAGTGGCCCTGGAGCATCAGTTTAACAAGCTGGTTGTGGGGGTGTGACCGTATAAGAGACTGACAGCTGCTTTAACTATAACCCCTCCTCCTATGCTCCCGGTCTCTCTCTCTCTCCTGGTCTCTCTCTCTCTCTCTCTCTCTCTCTCTCTCTCTCTCTCTCTCTCTCTCTCTCGTTCACTCTTCCCTTGTTTCTGCACGATCGTGCTCAATTCCAATGCACACACCGAGCGGAGCATAAGCTTTCTCCAGCCACGCCGATAATTCGCTCAGGGACATTACTACAATATTACTACTACCAAGGATATTTTTTTCGGGAATAACACTTGATCGTATAAACGGGTAGGCTAAACTACAGACATAGCTGGACTGCATTATGCTATTAATACAAGAAGTGTGGAGATATCAAACGTCTTGACTTCAAAAAGTATTTGGATTATTCCCGACGGACCCCGTGAAACGGACTTACATTTCCCTGCGTAATCATAATAGCAAACATCATCAGGGATATTTACTGAATGGTTGTTGGGATTGCCAAATGCGAAGTTTACGGGTTGGACAACGTTTGCCCTTTCCCGTTTCTTGCATAAACCCATTGAAAATTATTGAAAAGGAGAGGGCTCCTAGATTGCACAAAGCTTCTCATACCTCCTTCATATTGATATTTGTCTTGTTGGTTTTATGGAGGTAACTCTGGGTTTGGGTGCCAGACGCGGTTAGACTGGGTGCGTGGAGCTTCGGAACACCGAATTGTATTCCTCCCTCCCGCTCTCCCCTGGGTGTATTTCATGTCCGGACTGACCGCTTTATGACAATGGATTACTTTCTGGTTTTATGCAGCCTTTTGCTTGCCATGGCGTCAGCTGTTGAAGGTAAGACACATTCATATTTTTTGTGGTTTATTATTGGCTACTGGTTTTTGGATTTTCGTTAAGACCCTTGTTCGCCCTGGGTTTTAACGCCGAAACTCTCATGAGGTCCGCCAATGGGCTACAGCAGTGCGCATTGGTAGTAGCCGAAGCAGAGTAACACAAGTTTATCCCTCGTCGATCTATAGCTCTCTTATGTATATTTTAGCATTTTAAACTATTTATTTTTATCAGGCTCTGAGAGAACATTTTGAACAGATATGAACTCGCTCCCACAGATAGCTTTGCGCAACGGCAGAAAACCCCAAACAACCCCAAGTGCCTTACCATTGATAGCCGATTTTCAATACACATTTGTAATGCTCAACAGTTGTATCATTTCAAGGATGGTTGTGTATTTTTCCGCTTAAGATCATTCATTCTTCTTGATGCTTGCCTTTTCATTCTTACCCTAAGGAAATTAGCGTAACACTAGCCTATATCTCAACAGGGAGTCGGAGCTCTATGTAGGTTGCAGCTCCGCGGGTCTGCAGCGCAATTGGTGCCCCAGACACTAAAATGTATTCTAGTATTTTGGAAGGTTCATCATTGCATAAAATAGTGGATCAGTTTGAAAAGAAGCCTATCAAGTAATTACGTTTTTAGCAGATTTGGCTTTCAAATCATTACATCAAGGTGTAGCCTAAATGTAGCTATATTTGCTATTGAATTATGATTAATTGCAAGTCAGGCGTTTGAGTCATTGTAAATTGGGATAATACACTATTTGTCTACACGATTACTGTGATATATATATATTAATTTCATTCGTTAATATGTATAGCAATTTTAGCGAAAGTAGTACACTTTTTCTGTCAAGCAGCAAACATATGAAAACGAAAAGCGTTTTATTGTCTAACAGTGGACCATTTAATCATTGGTGTAGAATGGGGAAACAGATCTGGCACACAGTGGGTTTGAATGGGCCTACAGCTTGTAGGCTATTGCCGTAGCAAGGCGGCTTGTAGGCTACCCGGCTGGCTTGTGTTACTGTTGCCACTAGAAAAGTAGGACAGTGTGCCACCGTTTTTACTAAATGGCGCTCTCCCACAGCTTTCTTGTCTACTTTCATGATTTATCAATACATTTTCAACTCCTTTGAATTTACACTGATAAGATAAGCTTTCTACGGTGTTGAACTTCGATTATACTTGAGAGAGAAACCGAATAGCATGCACTGTTTTATGATTCTTGGGATTATTTGATTACGAGCGAGCCTTGACCCAATTTCAGATCGTAATATAAAATGACATTATAATTGTGCGGGATTATAACATTATCATATTTAGACAGTGTTTTAAACAATCGGTTGTTCTGTTGTATTCAAAGTCGGCCTTTGAAGATGTGGTAAAGTGAAGTAGGCTATAGCGCGGGTCAAAATAATGTAGGCCTACACGGCTTATCTGATAAACTTTGTTGTTTCATTGGTGCCCACAATCATTCTGCATAAAGTAGACTATAGACCAACTCATGTCAAAAAGAAGCGGTAAATTATGAATTGGTTGGTATGTGCACTGAAATCCACATATTCACCTAGCCTATGTAGACTATATTAGGCCTGTTATTACACTGATACGAGGTAGCATTCAAGATATGCCTAGTGGGAGGCACTCATTTTGAGTGGTGTGTCACGGTATATAACGGCACCGAAATTATGGGTGCAGCTTTTGAAATCAAATGTTCAAATCAAATTGTATTAGTCACATGCGCCGAATACTTACGAGCCCCTAACCAACAATGCAGTTAAAAAAATACAGATAAGAATAAGAGATAAAGTAACAAGTAATTAAAGAACAACAGTAAAATAACAATAGTGAGACTATATACGCGGCGGTACCGGTACAGAGTCAATATGCGGGCGGGGCATCGGTTAGTTGAGGTAATATGTACATGTAGGTAACGTTATTCAAGTGACGATGCATAGATGGTAACAACAGAGAGTATCAGTGGTGTAAAAGAGGGGGGCAATGCAAATTGTCCTTTTTTGGCTGAAGTTGATGTATTTCGTTAGAACAACCTATTTCCACCATAAGTGCTCCAATACATTTCTCTTCGCTGACCTGGTTCGGGGCTTAGCTAAGCGTTTAACATGGGCAGGTGGTTTATGACATGCGCTGTAGACTTTTCTGAGAGGGAGCATAGTATATGGGGATTTCGGGAGAAGCGACCGCCCGGGGAACAATACACGACCACACGGAGCGTCTGGTCTGACCAGGAACTATAAACGAGAGAATGCCCTTATTTTACCCAATTTTGCATCAGCTACTAACAAGGGACAGGTTAAAAGTAACATTGCACTGCTTTGGAGAATACTTTTCCTATAACCTATTGAAAAGAAAACACCTTTAGTTTTTTTGCATTATAGGTCATGTTTTCACGTAAACTCAGCATCCACGTTCACGATTCCGTTGAATATGTTAAATTATTCATGAAACATATTCCTGATTAATTCAATAATTTGATACCCCCATAGGTCTATTGTGTGACCTAATTCTGGACACATGAACTACGCCTAAACATCATAGTGTGACCATGTGACTTCTGCTTAATCTTTTACTTAGCAAAAATGAGCCATAGTATTCTAGGCCTATTGGGCGTTTTTACGCACTATGGTTGGCTTTAAAATGCCTTAGACTTCAAGTTAATGTTGTTTGTAGTTGTTTGAAATGTTGTACTTGAAATACTTTGAAAACAAAGCCAAAGTCTCATCTTGTACATGGCTACATAGATAAAGTGGCCAACAACCGGGAGTTGTTTGAATGAAGCACTGTGGCTATCGGTTTTCTCGGCGCTCCATCGGAGACATAAATTGTCCCGATGACATTTTAGTGCACTGGGGGATTCGTTAATCTCTTTCCCCATTGTAAATTATGTTTATGATAGAGGTTTAAGATAGAGGCAGAAGCAGATATGTTAGCGGTGCACACAGCACACACAACAACATCTATCACGATTCGCAGGCAATCTGGAACCGCGTTTACCCACTTTGACGCGTATTTAATTTCACTTATAAGTCCCATCCTTCACTTTGCAGCCTATTGTTTTTCTAGGGAAAGGATAATCATTTTCAATTCAAGCACGTTAAACTTCGTTTTTCCATTAGCCCACCCTCCCTCCTCAGTTCATGAATTCCCAGACAGTGCATAAACTAACCTCACAGCACCAGTGTTTTGAAAGCCGTGCAATTGACTGGGACTGGCTTGATTTACCATTGTCACTGCTTGCACGTTTGTAGATTGGCTTACAGGTGCAAACCGTATCAAGTTTATTTTGTATGGATTTCCCCCAACTAAAGTGCTGATTATTTGCTTTGATGAGTTTTTCACCATATTTAGCCCATGCCCATGGCATAATCGTTCTGTCTCGTAGCGTTGCTATTTATATTTGGTTGTGGTGTGCGTCAATCGGCGGCGAGCCTCGTACGCACCAGCTTGTGCTTTTATGCTGGGCCCAAGATCACACCTCTGCAGGCCTAATTTCCTGTCCTTAATTTGCAGTTGGCGAATCTCTCACTCTCTCTCTCTCTCTCAAATCAATTAAAAGTCCCCCCCCTCCCCTCTCTCTCTCTCTCTCTCTCTCTCTCTCTCTCTCTCTCTCTCTCTCTCTCTCTCTCTCTCTCTCTCTCTCTCAGCCAGGTTTAATCCTTCTCTCTTCAACGTGCCTGGAAGGCTCTTCATCATCCTTATTATTGCTTGACCCATTTTGTTCGGCACACTTGTTCTGTGTTAAATAAGGGAAGCCTTACCCAGCTTTTTTTTAGAACATGCTATTCTGTTTGAATGAACCAGGATTTTTGTAAACTTTTTACTGACCCTGTAGTGCGTCCAGAGAGATCCATTTCTGAGCGCCCACCTCGGAAAATCAATGTTACATAGGCCAATGCATTCAAAGGCAAATGCTCATCAAACGTCGTTAGAGATAATAATGGGCATTACTGAATGGACAAAATAAATTATTAGTGTTAAGGTTAACAACTGTTATAACCAAACCCTCTTAGGGGCCGAGGGGGAAATTGGACGGCAGAATTTGTAAAACAGTTCACAATAAGCCGCAACCTGCACTTTCAATAGTGAGACCTTGCTGGAGCACTACTGAATATGACAGAATCGACAGAATGTAGATTCTTGTCCACTGGTTACTGGTGTTGTTGTTAAAGATAGACTTTATTAGACCTAAACGAAATACTGACCAAAACAAAATGAGAATAACAGGGCTAAAAAGTACAGTGGATTTAATTGAATGCTTTAGATGTTTTAAATAATTTATGCAGTTTGTAATATATATTTTTTAAATAATTATAACACTTACGAGTATTTTACGTTTTAAAATAGCTTAATTGTATGTATAGCCTATGCTAATGATATCATAATTAAATGTATTATCAATACGTTTTTGACTTTGCGTTAATATTTTGAAAAAACTGTTTTAGGCCATAGTGGCCTAAGAAAATGCCTCTTGGGTTGCATGCTTTGGTGAACTATTGAAAGTATTAATTATTTAAACTTCCCTACAGCCAGAGTGTCGCAATCGATGTGGCTATATTGATTTAGGACAACCGCGCTGCTTAGGCCTTTAACCGGATAATCAATAGAGTGATGCAAGAGATTGGCTTCCTTCCTATTGTCTGTGAACCAAATGGCTGCGACTTTTGACCAGTTGAATATCTCTGGCCTTACAATCTATTGGAGGGCATGTCTTTATTGCAGAGTAGTCCACAGGATGAAACGTTGAAGTGCACCAATTAAGGCAATTTCTTAACAGGCGGTTGGAATCAAATGGTCTGGCGGATAGAGGGGATGAGTGTGCCAATCTAATTGCCACGTAGGCCACTCTGAGAGAGCGAGACAGCGCGATGGCGATGAGCGCATATTAGGCTTTTACATTTTGCATGATTTTTGACTTTTTGAATTACATGGGTGAAAATATATTTGAATAATTTCAGTTTTTAGTATAGAATGATTGATTACAAAAAGCCTAGTTTATTTATGAAGTCTTTGGTTTTCATAAATTGATAGCATTAAGGTTTATTATTATAAGGTTATGGTCTCTGTTTTCCATTCCGTGAATCATAGTTGTAGCCTACTTTATCATCTAATTTTGTTTATTGAACATGTTCTTTTCATGTAGAGTTTGGTCATGATTAAAAATACAGTATTCTGTTGTTAGAGTATTATTAATGCATAACAAATAATTGTGTAGGTATATTTTTCCATGTGATTTTTTTTCTGTCAAGAATAATATGAACTTTTGTTAAATTCAAAAGCAATATAATGAAGTAAACAACTGAATCCAAATTTGTTGGATGTTAGAGTAATTGAGCGCTTATAATCTAAGGCAATAATATTAGGAATGATAGTGGTGATGGTGATACTTATAATAGTAGTATAATTATTGTAAAACTATAATGTTATGATTCCATCCTTATAATCCAAATTATTCTCACAATTGCCAAATCATGATTCAGCCTGGAATTGTGAATAAATTGCGACTTTACAACTGTCAAATCCTCCATAAGAGAAGAATGACAACTGGAAAACAGTGGCATCTTCCACACTCTGGCACGGTATAGGTTAGATAGGGCCCCATTGAGTAGAAGGTCACATGCTAAGGAGAGGCCATGTTGAACAGATGTTCAGTGTCTTTGGTTCAGATTGGCGTAAGGAGCTCAGACGGGGTTTGGTTGGTGGGGGGCTGTGGCTGTGCAGCGAGAGAGAGAGCTGACAGGCTTATTGATGCTATGGGACTCAGGAGTGCTTATGTGAATGGTCACATCCCACTGGGAACAGACGTCAATTCAACATCTATTCCACGTTGGTTCAACATTGTTTCAGCCAGTGTGTGCCCAGTGGGATGTGAATGCTGATGTTATGGTCACGTAGCACATGAATGTTTGCTCACATATCCATATACAACATTTGCACACCAGGAACTTCTATGTCATAGAAGAAAACTAGGTGACCTTTTTGGATGGACAATATGGACAGTGGGTCTATTAGGGTTACTGTAAAGCCTACATTTTGGATGCCATAAGGACAGAATATTCTGTTTGGATTTATTGTGCCGTGAAGTGAATGGCTGGCTAATTAACGTATAAGTGGTTGGTTGCAGACCTTCGTGTGTGTGTGTGTGTGCTTACGGAGATCCCCCTTTCTTCCTCTAAAGGGCTGTCCTGCAGCTGATGAAGGGTCTTGTCGAATAGAAGGTCTTTGACACCCGCTCCTGAGAGCGTGAGGAGCAAATGTGTCTGGGCCTGCCCACTGCCAAATTCCCACTGGTGCTGTCTACAGCCAGCCGAGCGGAACGAGGGAGAAGAGGGAGACAAAAAAAGATGGGGATTGAAAGAAAGAGAAGGAGAAGAAGAGAGAATGTGTGTGTGTGAGAGAGAGAGAGAGAGAGAGAGAGAGAGAGGGGACTTGCACTCTGCCTGGAGAGAGCGAGATGGGTGGCTGTGGCACGGCTTTAGGGCCGTGTCTTATATCACAGTGCCAACTGCCGAGGCCAACAGAGACAGCTCAAGCCACCTAAACAAAGTCACATGATGGCAGCTGGCGTTAGGGTAGTAGCGCCACTCCTTTACCTCTTTAGTCACTGCCAAAATCAGAAGGTGCTTTCTCTGAGGTCTTTCCCTTTCAAGTCGACTATAAAAGTTTTTCAACCGAAAATGTGTGACTATAAGTGAGTGTGGGTATGTGCGTGCAGGGTGGGTGTGTTACCACTTGGCCCCTTCGTCTGCTTTCGTTTAAAAAAATAGTTTCCATCCAACTGGAACTATATTAATGAGTTTCAAGTAGGCATTTTATAGGCCCCTTCCACATCGGACGTCCATAAAGCGCAGCTGAAATGACCATGTGTGACAACTCGGTTGGGTTAGAATGGGGGTGCGTTCAGCAGGGAACAACGCTGTAGAACAGTCAGATAGAAAATGTTATGTAGAACAAACTTTCCAATCTGACGTCTAGAATAAGGAATTGTGTCGTCTTTATTTTGTGACATTTCTATCTGCATCGTTCTACAACGTTTGCCTGCTGAACGTGGCTCTGTTAGGCCCCAGTGTGTTTTTTTCTGCTGCAACTGAGGACCTACGCCTTCTGACCTTCTGTCGGTTCGAAACAAGGAAGTCACTGCATCTTAACCAAGCCAGTCTTTTATTCAGTAACAATGGCTTCCCAAACAAAATCAAACCTTTGGGGCCATGCTTGTTTGAATAAAAATGGAATTAAGGATGAAAAAGGAAACAAGTGGTGATGTGTATTTATTGTAGAGGGAAATATGCATGCACAGCCACTCATGCCTGTCGACACACATAAACACTCATGCAGGGATACAAACAGACAAGCCAATAGCGCTGAAGTGTGCTTGAGCATCACTCGACGCCAGCTAGCAGTTCAGGGCCAATGTGCTATTCACATGTAGGTCGGGGGCGCTCGGGGGAGAAGACGAACACACTTTATGAGCATGCAATGGTCATTACTCTGCCGAGAGTCACTTGGCGAGAGCTGAGCTGACTTCTCCTTCTGCACAGTGGTTTGATCCGTTTCAGCCCCCCCCCTCCAGTTTTTACGAGCTACAGGCTCTTGTAACCAATTTTGCTGATAGAGCAGAAAGGGATCTTTGATATTTGTCTTTTCAAAAACACAGTCACATCTGTCGGCCGTTCCAAAATTGAGTGCCTGGAGGAAAAAGCTATCACCTGGTTTCAGCTTCGCAAGTCTTGTTAAAATGTAAGAGAAAGAAGAAAAGGGGCCAACTCCAAGATATTTTTAACATATTGAAATAGTTGAATGTAAGCTTTAGCTCCAGACACTTGGTTGTATTTTGGATACATTTTTAAAGACTGGCAACACATTTTGCTACTTTTCAAAATGACTGCCATAAAGAGAAGGTGTGATGATAGGGGATCTTGGAGGCACTGACTGAAGTCGTAGTTAGAGCACTAGGTGTGAACGTCCACTTTGATTAATGGAACTAGATGTGTGAAGCGAGTGTGTATCGTGTGTGAATGGTTTTGTGTGTGTGTGTATGTTTAATGTGCCTGTGTGTCTTCATGGCGTGGGAGTGGAGAGTTACAGTTGGCACTAAAACTCCATCCGTTCACTCCTTCTCCTAAGAGTTAAAACACCACCTCTCTCTCCACCAGCTCCCAATCTACACTTCAAACAACACACACTGCCAAAAGGAAGCTTCTTCTCATGAATGGGTGCAGACTTTACCATACCCCCCATTACCACTTACCAATGTTGACAGTACTCACTCTTAATGACTTAAACAGGGTTTCTCAACGTGATGCAGCTTGCATAGAATGTACAATAGTCGAGAGTGACTGTCACGCCCTGGCCATAGAGAGAGGCCTTTTAAAATCTATTTTGGTTAGGCCAGGGTGTGACTAGGGTGGGCATTCTATGTCCTTTTTCTATGTTTTTGTATTTCTTTGTTTTGGGCCGGGTATGGTTCTCAATTAGGGACAGCTGTCTGTCGTTGTCTCTGATTGAGAACCATATTTAGGTAGCTCTTGCCCACATGGGTTTTGTGGGTAGTTGCTTTCTGTTTTTGTGTCTGCACCAGACAGAACTGTTTCGGTTGTTCTCTTTGTTGTTTTGTTAATCAGTGTTCAGTTCCATTATTAAAATGATGAACACGTACCACGCTGCGCTTTGGTCCTCACCTTCTTCCACCAACGGCCGTTACAGTGACGATAATCCTCACAGTCCCCACTATGACCTCCTGAAGGTTTTGTCTGTGGGAAGAGTTCCGCTAACCTTTGCATTGAATGTTAAAGACCTTCAATGCCCTATGCTCCTTTAAATGCATGAATAAGCATACCAAGTTAGGGGACAAAGACAAAAATGCAGTGAGGCATCTTTTTGTCTTTACGTGCATCCTGTGCACTAAAAGACCAAATGCCTTGGTGTTGAGTTGAGGCAGACATTGTTTTACTGCCGAGCCAATCTGACACTTCTCCATTTGGGGAGATGGGACTGAGGGAGCTGTGAAGTGTGTGTGTTTCTCTGACTGTTTGGTCTTTGTCTCTGAGTGTGTGTGTGTGACCACAGTGTATTTTCCAGTGGTGTAAAAAGTACCCAATTGTCATACCAGAGTAAAAGTATAGATACCTTAATAGAAAGTTACTCAAGTAAAAGTCAGCCAGTAAAATACTACTTGAGTAAAAGTCAAAAAGTATTTTGTTTTAAATATACTTAGGTATCAAAAGTAAATATAATTCTAAAAATGTTCTTAATTAAGTATCAAAAGTAAAAGTATAAATCATTTGAAATTCCTTATTTTAAGCAAAGCAGACGGCACCATTTTCTTGTTTTTAAAATGTAAGAATAGCCAGGGGCTCCAACACTCAGACATTAGTTACAAAAGATGCATTTGTGTTTAGTGAGTGCGCCAGAACATACGCAGTAGGGATGACGTAGTGTTCTCTTGATAAGTGCGTAAATTTTACTATTTTTCTTTTCTGCTAAGCATTCAAAATGTAACTAGCACTCTGGGTTGCCAGGGAAAAATGTATGGAATAAAACATGCAATATTTTCTTTAGGAATGTAGTGACGTAAAAGTAGTCAAAAATGTAAATAGTAAAGTAAAGTACCCCAAAAAACTACTTAAGTCAAAATATTTTACATCACTGTTATTTTCAGTGGCAGAAGCCCCTGTAGGGGGCACAGAGTGCTGTCCCTCACAGGGCTATTGAGAGAACTTTATCTATTATAGGGGAATGAGATGGTTTATGGGAAGGAAAGGGGGATACCTAGTCAGTTGTCCAACTGAATGTATTCAACTGAAATGTGTCTTCTGCATTTATCCCAACCACTCTGAATCGGAGAGGTGCGGGGGGCTGCCTAAATCGACATCCACGTCTTTGGCGCCCGGGGAACAGTGGGTTAACTACCTTGCTCAGGGGTAGAACCACAGATTTGTACCTTTATTTAGGACCCCCATCTGTAGTTGGGCTTCAGAGTGGCACAGCAGTCTAAGGCACTGCATCTCAGTGCTAACAGCGTCACTATAGACCCTGGTTCGATCCTGGGCTGTATCACAACCAGCTGTGATTGGGAGTCCCACAGGGCAGTGCACAATTGGCCCAGCGTCATCCGGGTTTGTCCAGGGTAGGCCGTCATTGTAAAATACAATTTTCTTCTTAATTAACTGACTTGCCTAGTTAAATAAAGGTTAAATAAAAATAGCCTCATAGGAGATGTCTTGTCATTGTGATTTGTTTATATATTCATGTTTCCTCTGTAGATTGTTTATCTACAGCAAGCTTTAATCATGTAGCGAATGAGTGTCCTTGTCAAGTGTTTGTGAAGATACCTTTTTGTAGGATTCAATCTTGGCGTACCATTTGAAAGAATGACATTTCTGAGCGTGGTTTGATCAAACCTGATGTGACTTCTATTATTATCTTTGGCAGATGTTCTAATACCTGCAAGGGGTTTGAAACATGCAGACAGTTGAAAGACCTCTGCTGGGCCCACTGGAATATGGTGCTTGATGAGATGGAGATAGACATAGACAGTAGAGAGAGTGATAAAAACACGATATCTACTTTTATCTAGTTAAGATGAAACCATATGGTGACTAAACCACCACACCAGCTCACAGATACGGTGTATCAGAGCCTTTTGATCTATAGGCATAAGTCCAGCAGATATCTACATCTGCAAGGTGACATATCTCAGCATGGCAGTGAGAGTGTTAACCCAGGGCAGCCCTTTTCTACAGGGATTATCCACAAACCCCCTGCCTTGCGAGAAGCCTCCCATACTGGGTGAGAGATGTATGATTGCAGGGTTGAGCTTCGCGCTCTGGTTCTCCGCTGAGCCGCAGTCGAAGGCTTATCAGTTACTGAAGCTGAACCTGAACCGAGAGAGAGAAAGAGAGCAACAGAGAAATAAAGGGAGTGAGAGAGAGGCAGAGAGAAAGCCACTTGGTTCAGTGTTGGCAAGACAGTTAATTTCAAAAGGGGTTGAAAGTGTTGACAATGCGGGACAGTGTGACCCATGTGAGATTTGGGGGGAGCTGTGGTAAAATGAGTGGGGAAGAGGGGGTGAGGAAGGAGAGGTAAAGGGGGTTGAAGGTGGTGGTGGTGGGCTCTGGGAAGGTGTGAGCATCAGAGAAGGGAGATTTTATTTCCTACTATATCCTCTCATCTTCAATTAGACTAGCTTAATCCAGTTTTTGCCTGGGAAAAAGATCCAGCTTTCTTTCTTTCTTTCTTTCTTTCTTTCTTTCTTTCTTTCTTTCTTTCTTTCTTTCTTTCTTTCTTTCTTTCTTTCTTTCTTTCTTTCTTTCTTTCTTTCTTTCTTTCTTTCTTTCTTTCTTTCTTTCTTTCTTTCTTTCTTTCCCTCTCTCCATTTCTCTTTCTCTCTCTCACTCACCACCCAGGTTACCAGATGAAATGTCTGGGCTGTGATGCAGGCTGGAAGGAATCAGCGGTTGTTTTTAATGAAATTGACAAAGCAACCGAGTGCCGATCAATGGCAACATTGTGCCACAAGACAGCATCTCTGACCATGTCAGAGAGACAGAGACACTGCAAGAGAGATAGATGGAGAGATAGAATGAGAGAAATAGATAGAGAGACTGCAAGATAATCAGCTGTGTAGCGCTAGGGCAAAAATTCAAACGGCATTGTTTGCTTTTGCTCAACCGTTTATGAGATTATACTGTCCAATAACTTTTATTGTCGCTTAATTCAAGGAACTATAGGGCTGGATATCTTCTGTGATGATTTAGCGCGTGAACAGAACTCCACGGGCTTATTCACGGGCAGCCGTTTAGGCCCTGAGTTTGTAACTGGGTAGACAGATTGGCGCTGTGGTTTGCCAAAGAGGAAGAACGGAAAGTTCACCGGTCCTCATTCAAACAGGTAGACTTTTAAACAAACCGGAGACAATGCGTCCCGTTCTCAACTCTGTTTACTTTCTCTTTCTTCACCTCCGTCACTCTTTCATTCTGTCCTTTCCCACCCTTTGCTGTACCCCTGATTCCCATCCTTTAATAGTTTAATTCTAATTGTAGTAATATTTTCCCTTTCCGTTGTCTGCCAGCCTTGTAATATAGAAATCCCAGAAGCTAGGAGACAGGTATATTTACTGCCCCATGGTCCTTTGATGTGTCTACGTGTTGATAAGGGCTGACAGTCAGATGACTCACTTCCTCTATTGAAGTGGAAAGAGGAGTCTGCGGTTCTCTTCCTCGTTCTGTTTCCCATGAACACAAAGTGATGGCGACTGTATGCACAAAAATGCAGTTTGAGTTCAAGCACCGACACTTACATGACATGTTTGCAACGGCGTTCTCTTTCAACCTGTCCCCATTGCCCTTGGCTTCTCCAAGAACAGGTTCCTCAGTTGTCAGACATCACAAAAAGAGAGATTAGTACAAATGGAGGAAAACACACAAGGTCTTCAATGGGCTGTAATTCAATCTGTTGCTGTAGGGTGTCGGAGGGTGCCTAAGTGCAAGGCACGTGAGGTGTAGCAGGTTTTCAATACCCGACAGAATGGTGAATAGTGTGAAAACAATCGCCAGGGACATGAAAGCGAGCAGGAACACACAGCAGAGTCAAATAACACCCGACCAGATGGGAATGGTCAGTGAACAAGGGGGTCGATGTTTATACCATTGGTGTCAGAAGACGGATCTGAAAACATTAACCCTAAAGACACTTTTGCCCTCTCTGAATCCCTATGGGACCGGGGGCTAAAAGTGTGGTGATGATTAGAGATTCAATTTAGCTCTCCATCAATCAATGCTGGAGGGAGGAAGGTGAGTGCTGTTGATAGCCCAGCCTCTTAATACCAGACTGGGTTGGTCTCTTGGGAGTAGGCGTTTTTTCTGCTTTGCTAATTAAGCGCGAAAGCTGCCACTGCACTTACTTATTAATGAATCTTCGCTTCGATCGGTGCTGGAGACCGCGAGGTAACTCGACTCTAAACCCTAATTAGACCATCACCAATGGCTGAGTTTCTCGACGATCCATACATTCTAAACATCTACCGTCAGCCGGAACATGCCATCGCTCTTCTGACCTTTACTTCTGGTCTTGTGTTGCTTGTTTGAGAGCAAATTTGAAAATTTGAATTTTTTTTTGGTGGAACTTTATTTCCATCCGGACACCCATATTGAATGGAGTCATATGCAGGTACTTTATGAGTAGGTACTTTAATTTAGTTTAAGCTACAGTATTTAATCCCCTCTCCCAAATCCTCCTCTTCGTGTGCTTGGTGTCATTTGACTACAAACCTCAAGAGAGATCAAATGGGATGAGGTGTCAGATGGGATGAGGTGTCAGACCCTTTGATTTCCTCCACAGCATAAGTGCTAACAGAGAAAGTCAGGATGTGGCACAAACATTCTCCCATCTCATTTCCACACTTTGTTTGTGATGCTCATTCATAGACGAGCAGGTTGAAAAAATCATGCACCCCTGACAATGTGGTTCAATAAGATGTCACACGCACAAACCACGTCAGTCATGTAACCAAAACTTTACCCCCACGCAGACTAGCTAAGTTTGTCTAGTTTTGGTGGTGGTGGTGACATCACTGCTCAGGGACAGTGAGTCCGTCCGTCTATCCATCGCAGCCTTGTATGGTGTGGCTTTTAGAGCTATAAACGCAGGTTCTGAGTCAGATTTACAGGCCCCTGTGCTTTGGGCCTCATTAGTTTATCCCCACTCTTAGTGGTTCTTTGTGGTTCAGGGTCAGGTCTAGGACTGCGTCCCAAATGCCACCATGTTCCCTACATAGTGCACTACATTTGACCAGACCCCTACTGAAAGTAGTGCCCTACATGGAGAATAGGGTGCCATTTGGGAAGCTACCTATGACTAATCAGGCAGGGGTTGATCCACGCCCTGTGGTCTGGACTGAATCGGCCAGTCCCAAACGAACCCCACCTAACCCAGACCATCAAGAGCTCTCATATATATGTTTTCGTGTGTGTGTCTAAGGTAGATGGCAACTACAGTATGTGTGTGTTCATTGAATTAGGTTGCATATTTTGTCTGGCATATAGGTAGGTATCGTACATTTAGAATACTTTATTTGAGTTAACCAGGCAAGTCACATTGAGATGAACATCTCTGTTTCAAGAAAGCAGTCTTGTATTTGAATAGTCAATTCATTTGTCATAGTTCTTATAGCTCTCAGCTGTGGTCACAGAAATAGCTGAAAGCCATAACTGAATGATGAGGCAAGTCATCAGAATATGATCTTTATTAATTTGCCTGTTGACTTTGCCATGGGCAGTGTTTTGGGGTCACAGTGAGGCAGAAGGGTAAAATCTTGGAAGTCAACATTATAGCATGAAACTCACTGCCGATAGACTGCCGATAGACTTCGTGTCACAGTGGGAGGCCGTTCCTTCTCTTGAAAGACTCAGTAGCAACACACCTACCGATTCTACTTGTAGAATCGCAATGTTCGTCAGTAGCCAACCACTTGACTTTGAGCCAATTAGAGAGCATGAATCCCCACATGGGGGAGCTAACAAAAAAAGGATAATCGGGCATTTTCTCCATATAGCCATGGGATGATCCAGTCTCACTTCATATGCAATGAAGGCTATGGGATGGTAGCCAAGTGCACAGATACAATGATACAATGCACACAATACTAAATACTTCCCTCAAGCTTATTAACCACTGTGGCTATTATTGACATTATAATTAAGTCACAATGGATTAGCTAGTTTCCATGAAACAGCTGCCTGTGTTAGCTGCCGGGTTAGTGCAGTGTCCTTAGCTAGCTAGCTAGGTTGTTCTAGCTAGCAAATATGCTAACGTTAGCTAGCGAGCTAAATATTTGGCTATGGGCTGGCACTGGCAGTAAATCAAATCAAATTCAATTTGATTGGTCACATACACATGGTTAGCAGATGTTATTGCGAGTGCAGCAAAATGCTTATGCTTCCAGATCCGGCAGTGCAGCAGTATCTAACAGGTAATATCTAACAATTCAACAACAAACCTAATACACACAATCTAGTAAAGGAATGGGATAAGAAGATATAAGTATAAAATATATGGATGAGCAGTGACAGAGCAGTTAAGATGCAATAGATAGTAAATAATAGATTGTGAAGGATACAGTATACAGTATATACTGTACATATGAGATGAGTAATGTGAGATATGTAAACATTCTTCAAGTGGCGTTAATAAAGTGACTAGTGTTCCGTTTATTTAAAGTGGCCAATGATATCACGTCTGTAGGTAGGCAGCTACCTCTCTGTGCTAATGGTGGCTGTTTAACAATCTGATGGCCTTGAGATAGAAGCTGTTTTTTAATCTCTCTGTCCCAGCTTTGATGCACCTGTACTGACCTTGCCTTCTGGATGGAAGCGGGGTGAACAGGTACTGGCTCGGGTGGTTATTGTCCCTGAGTATCTTTTTTTACCTTCCCGTGACATCTGGTGTTGTAGGTGTCCTGGAGGGCAGGTAGTGTGACCCCGGCGATGTTTTGTGCAGCCCGCTCCACCCTCTGGAGAGCCCTGTAGGTGTGGGCGGTGCAGTTGCCGTACCAGGCGGTGATACAGCCCGATTGTGCACCTGTAAAAGTTAGTGAGGGTTTTTGGTGACAACTGAGGTTGAAGAGGCCATGTTGCGCATTCTTCACCACACTGTCTGTGTGCGTGGATCATTTCAGTTTGTCGATGATATGTTCACCGAGGACCTTAGAACTTTCCACCTTCTCCACTGCTGTCCCGTCGATGTGGATAAGGGGGTGCTCCCTTTGTTTCCTGAAGTCCACGATTATCTCTTTTGTTTAGCTGACATTGAGTGAGAGGTTATTTTCCTGAAACAACACTCCGGGGGCCCTCACTTCCTCCCTGTAGACTGTGTTGTTGGTAACTAAGCCTGCCACTGTAGTGTCGTCTGCAAACTTGATGATTGAGTTGGAGGCTTGCTTGGCCACGGGCGTGCATGGCCATGGGTGAACAAGGAGTACAGGAGAGGGCTGAGAACACACCCTTGTGGGGCCCCAGTGCTGAGGATCAGCGAAGTGGAGATGTTGTTTCCTCCCTTTACCACCTGGGGGCGGCCCGTCAGGAAATTCAGGACCCAGTTGTACAGGGCGGGGTCGAGATCCAGGGTCTCAAGCTTAATGATGAGTTTGGAGAGTACAATGGTGTTGAATGCTGAGTTGTAGTCAATGAACATAATTTTTCCGTAGGTATTCCTCTTGTCCAGATGGGATAGGGCAGTGTGCAGTGTGATGGCGATTGCATCGTGTGGACCTGTTGGGGTGGCATTGGAGTGGGTCTAGGGTGACAGGTAGAGTGGATGTGATATGATCCTCGACTAGTCTCTCAAAGCACATCATGATGATAGAAGTGAGTGCTACGGGGAGTCATTTAGTTCAGTCACCTTACTATGGGGATTATTACAGTATGGAATATGGAGAGTGAATTAAATTGTTTCTTCATCATCTTGCTAGGTAGTTATGTAGCTGTGGCCATCAGGCTAGTAACAACAAGGGCTTTCTACAAAATAGCATCATTAGCAAAGTAGCTTCAAAATCTAGACAATTAGCAATATGCACAGATATGCATTGCCAAACAACGCTAATTCCACCTTCTGGTTTGGAGTATTTTAACAAGGCTGAGTGGCTGATGAGATTGACTGCCGACACTGTTCAGAGCTGCTAAGTACTGTCGGCAGGTAAACGTTTGGCAATCTTACCGGTGTGTCTGAGTTTTAATGGGTGGTAAAACATTAGAAGTGAATAACTTGAATGCTGGTGCGCAATGTCGAATATTAAAGAAGTCTCGAGGTATTGCTCGCATGACGTAGAGTACCTTATGAAAAGCTGTAGACCACACTATAGACTAAGATATTTCTCATATATATTATTTGCAGCCGTCTATTTACCACCACAGACCGATGCTGGCACTAAGACCACACTCAACCATCTCTATAAGGCCATAAGCAAACAAGAAAATGCTCACTCAGATGTGGCTTCCCTGGTGGCCGGGGACTTTAATGCAGGCAAACTTAAATCAGGTTTACCAAATGTTTACCAGCATGTCACATGTGCAACCAGAGGAAAAAAAAACTTGACACCACCTTTAGTCCACACACAGAGATGCATACAAAGCTTTCCCCCGCCCTCCATTTGGCAAATCTGACCGTAAGTATATCCTCCTGATTCCTGCTTACAAGCAAAAACTAAAAGCAGGAAGTACCAGTGATTCGCTCAATACGGAAGTGGTTAAATGATGCGGATGCTACAGGACTGTTTTGCACACACTGGAATATGTTCCAGGATTCATCTAATGGAATTGAGGAGTACACCACCTCAGTCATCAGCTTCATCAATAAGTGCATCCACTACGTCGTCCCCACAGTGACAGTACGTCAATTACATATCCCAAAAAGAAGCCATGGATTTCAGGCAACATCCGCATCGAGCTAAGTCTAGAGCTGCCGCTTTCAAGGATCGGGACACTAATCCGGACGCCTATAAGAAATCCCGCTATGCCCTCAGACAAACCATCAAACAAGCAAAGCGTCAATACAGGATTTAGATTGAATTCTACTACACCGGCTCTAATGCTCATTGGATGTGGCAGGGCTTGAAAACTATTATGGACTACAAAGGGAAACCCAGATGCGAGCTGCCCAGTGACGTGAGCATACCATACATTCACAAAGTCGCAGGGCCAGATGGATTACCAGGACATGTACTCAAAGTATGCATGGACCAACTGGCAAGTGTCTTCACTGACATTTTCAAACTCTCCCTGACTGAGTCTGTAGTACTTACGTGTTTCAAGCAGACCACCATAGTCCCTGTGCCCAAGGAAGCGAAGGTAACCTGCCTAAATGATTACTGCCCTGTATCACTCATGTCAGTAGCCATGAGGTGCTTTGAAAGGCTGGTCATGGCTCAAATCAACAGCATCCTCCCGGATACCCGAGACCCACTCCAATTCGCATACCGCCCCAACAGATCCACAGTTGATTTATCTCAATCGCACTCCACACTGCCCTTTCCCACCTGGACAAAAGGAACACCTATGTGAGAATGCTGTTCATTGACTACAGCTCAGTGTTAAACACCATAGTGGCCACGAAGCTCATCACTAAGCTAGGGACCCTGGGACTAAACACCTCCATCTGCAACTTGATCCTGGACTTCCTGATGGGCCCTTCCCAGGTGGTAAGTTTATGCAACAACACGTCTGCCATGCTGATCCTCAACACTGGGGCCCCTCAGAGGTGTGTACTTAGTCTCCTCCTGTACTCCCTGTTCACCACGGCTGCATGGCAAAACACGACTCCAACACAATCATTAAGTTTGCTGACGACACAACAGTGGTGGGCCTGATCACCGACAACAATGAGACAGCCTATAGGGAGGAGGTCAGAGAACTGGCAGTGTGGTGACAGAACAACAACCTCTCCCTCAATGTGAGCAAAACAAAGGAGCTGATAGTGGACTACAAGAAAAGGTGGGCCAAACAGGCCGCCATTAACACAGGCCCCCATCAACAGTGCTGTATTGGAGCTTGTCGAGAGTTTCAAGTTCCTTGGTGTCCACATTACCAACAATCTATCATGGTCCAAGCACACCAAAACAGTTGTGAAGAGGGCACGACCAAACCTTTTCTCCCTCAGGAGACTGAAAAGATTTGGCATGGGTCCTCAGCTCCTCAAAAAGTTTTACAGCTGCACCATTGAGAGCATCCTGATCAGGTGCATAACCTCCTGGTATGGCAACTGCTACAGAGGGTAGTGCGTACGGCCTGGTACATCACTGGGGCCAAGCTTCCTGCAATCCAGAAGCTATATAATATGCGGTGTCAGAGGAAATCCCATAAAATTGTCAGAGACTCCAGTCACCCAAGTCATAGAATGTTTTCTCTGCTACCGCACGGCAAGCGGTACCGGAGCGCCAAGTCTCGGACCAAAACGGCTCCTGAACAGCTTCTACCCCCAGGCCATAAGCCTGCTGAACAACTAATCAAATGGCCACCTGACTATTACATTGACCCCCCCCTCCCACCCCCTCACTGTAATTTATCTATGCATAGTCACCTCACCCCTACCTACATGTACAAATTAACTCTAACCTGTACCCCCACACACTGACTCGGTACCAGTACCACCTGTATATAGCCCTGTTATTGTTATGTTATTGTGTTACTTTTTAGTATTTTTGACTATTGTTTATTTGGTAAATATTTTCTTAACTCTTCTTGAACTGCACTGTTGGTTACTAATTAAGGGCTTGTAAGTAAGAATTTCACGGTCTACACTTGTATTCAGCGCATGTGACAAATAAAGTTTGATTTGATGACAGGAACATGGGTGTGGTCAAAAGGTCTGTAATTATGACTGTCACCACCAAACGAGAATCTAAGGTATGCATGTTTTTCTGCCTGTGTGTATGTGTAGGTTTGTTTCAGAGAGAGAGATTTTTTAGAAAGATACCTCTGATCAAATCTAAACCGGTTAAATCCTTCTCGTTCACCAACAGCACTTATTAACCCTATTTTTTTGTCAGGGTTACGTAACCCTTTGTCCAACTCCATCCCTGAGTGTATATTATTGAGTGTGTGTGGGTGAGTCAGTCTATCCACTATCACATCCCGTACCATCACCCAGTGCGATTGGCAGCCTACCAGGCAATATTGACTCAACAACTTGAAGTGAGCTGTCAAAACAGTTCATGTATAGATCAGCGATCAACTCTGGGTGGATATAAAATGGCATTTCCAGTCCTTTGACATTTGTTATTTATCCCTCGGGCCATATAGCCACAGTTGCTCCCTCTGTCCCTTTTATCTCCCTCTCTCACTCCCCCTCTGCATCCCTGCTGCGCGTTGGCCTCTATTGCCCTCAATCACACTAGCCGCTAGATAGACTAGTACTTCATAGGATGTTTGTCTCAGGGGCTACACATACCACAGGAGGTTAGTGACACCTTAATTGGGGAGGACGGATTAATGGTAATGGCTGGAGCGGAATGAGTGGAATGGTATCAAATACATTGTTTCCAGGTGGTTGCCATTTCCTTTGTTCCGGTCATTATTATGAGTCGTCCTCCCCTCAGCAGCCTTCACTGACACACACACACACACACACACACACACACACACACACACACACACACACACACACACACACACACACACACACACACACACACACACACACACACACACACACACACACACACACACACACACACACACACAGAACCAGGGGCGTTATGCACCCCAGATTATTTGACCGGGGCAGAAAGTACTTGAAGATGGCTGGGAGGTGGGCCCGGGTCCACGAGGGGGCTAAAGGGGGTTTAGCCCACACAATTCAAGCTTTAGTTGATTCATTGTATGTCCTTATATAAAAGAAGTTATCAAATAATTTAAAATGATTGAGTCACAGGTTGCCCCCCCCAAAAAAAAATCTGGATCTCTGCTTCACTGTGTTCCTGTGTGTAGGCAGCCTGGTCTGATAGACTAGACATAACATAGTAAATGTAAATCTGGGACTCTCAAATTAGTATGATATTTTACGTTTGGTATGATTACATAAGACATAAGGTTACTTAAAGGTGCAATATGCAGAAATCGCTCTGCCATTTCCTGGTTGCTAAAATTGAAATAGTTTGTCTAACTTCAGTTTATGTGACGAAACAACCAGTCGCTGTGTGGAGAATAATTGTACCATCTAAACCATCTACCATGTATAATAACCAATAATTGTACCATCTAAACCATCTACCATGTATAATAACCAATAATTGTACCATCTAAACCATCTACCATGTATAATAACCAATAATTGTACCATCTAAACCATCTACCATGTATAATAACCAATACTTGTACCATCTAAACCATCGACCATGTATAATAACCAATAATTGTACCATCTAAACCATCTACCATGTATAATAACCAATAATTGTACCATCTAAACCATCTACCATGTATAAAAACCAATAATTCTACCATCTAAACCATCTACCATGTATAATAACCAATCATTGTACCATCTAAATCATCTACCATGTATAATAACCAATAATTGTACCATCTAAAGGATCTACCATGTATAATAACCAATAATTGTACCATCTAAACCATCTACCATGTATAATAACCAATAATTGTACCATCTAAACCATCTACCATGTATAATAACCAATAATTGTACCATCTAAACCATCTACCATGTATAATAACCAATAATTGTACCATTTAAACCATCTACCATGTATAATAACCAATAATTGTACCATCTAAACCACTGTGAAATATATTTTCCATATCCCAAAATATTATATTTTCATCTGTTTCAAGCTGGTGTACAAAACCGAAAGTGAAAGATGCAGAAACGGGAAGGATAAAACTTGTGCCTATAGAACAGATCGACCACTTCTTAGACTTGCTTTCAATGAGAATGACAGGTCTATAGCTCAATATTTCTATGTGAATTGGACAAGTCACCCCCCAAAATTATATATTGCAGCAATAAGTATAAAACATATTGTGCCTTTTGCAAATTCATAACATATTGTGTATTTAGCAAATTCAGAACATATCATACAAAAATTGATGAGGGACATTCTCAGATTAATACATACTATATGATAGCTAGCAGCATACCACCCTGCATCCCACTGCTGGCTTGCTTCTGAAGTAAAGCAGGGTTTGTCATGGTCGGTCCCTAGATGGGAGACCAGATGCTGCTGGAAGTGGTGTTGGAGGGCCAGTAGGAGGCATTCTTTCCTCAGGTCTAAATTCCGGTGTAGGGTGCTGTCTATCGGCTGGGACGTTAAACGGGTGTCCTGACTCTCTGTGGACACTAAAGATCACATTGTACTTATCGTAAGAGTCGTGGTGTTAACCCTTGTGTCCTGGCTAAATTCCCAAGCTGTCCCTCATACCATAACGGTCACCGAATCATCCCCAGTTTACAATTGGCTCATTCATACCCCTCTTCTCCCCTGTAACTATTCCCCAGGTCCTTGCTGTAAATGAGAATGTGTTCTCAAGTCAACTTACCTGGTAAAATAGCATATCATACTAAATGGATGGTTTCGGATTTAAATACAAAATGCTCTGAGACCAGGTTGCAGCCGGGGCGCTATAGAAATCCATTGGGCGGTTACGTATGACTCCTTTGGGTTTCCATAAAAAACACTTCTCATCACTGTGGTAGGTTAGGTTTAATAGTGTAACAAGCCGCTGCCTGTAATAGTTGATTTTGATTTAAAAGGGCAGAGTCATGTTTACAGTTGAAACTGCTTCACTCTTAGCTGTAAAAAGCTTTAGCCTTAGCCTATTTAGCTAGCTCGAACCAGCCAATCGAGCGTTCTGTGTTGTGGCCAATGCTAACGTAGACAAGGCCTTCTAACTGAACGAATGTTATTGAAAGTACTAAAGTTTTTGGCATCAAGCAAAGAGCATTTGAAATGCACCGCACTGTGGAAATAAAAACTAGTTGGAAGATGTTCTTGTTAATGATGGGCAGCTGGCATCGCATGTATTTGTCGCCGATTGTCCCTTTTGGGATGTGCGATCGCTACATGCGATAATTCACATTCCAATTTGACAAACGTGTTCAGTCAGCACAGAAGAAGCATGCTACTCCCGAGGAAAGCTCAGCTAAACCAACTTGCATTTGAGGGGCAAGGAGATTTTAGAGACAATGGAATTATTGATTACTCTGGAAATTTCACAGAGCATCAAGGAAGCTGCTAATCTTTTGAAAATGTAATATTGAAACAATTTTGCTGTTTTGTTTTATCAAATCTTGCTTTAGTGTGTAGGGCGCTGCCCATGGTGCTGATAGAGCGCAGCAATATTTTGTGCCATTGAACCTGTCACTTCTTGATCAAAAGCATTTTTTGAACTTTTTTGTTTAGTAGGGTATAGCGTGATATAAGCATAATTCAATTAAGTTCCAATGCAAGAACCCAAATTACATCTGTTGGTACATATCCATGTTTCATCATAGAAAGTCTACATTCTATGATGGTTTTCTTGGTAGCTTATAGGTTTTCATTGCAGTAAATGGAACTTTACGTGTTGGAAATGTGTTTATGGTAGGCTGGCATTGCTTAATTGATTATGCGGGTAGAATTTGTTTCACATAAGTGTGTTTTACCATATCACAACGTGAGCGAGCGGCATGATTTTCCATGTTTGAAGCAGGCCTGCATAGGCCTTTTCATTTGGAAAGACAGCTGTGCATGGCTGCATCTCACTGGAGTAGGGTGTTGGCTATGTTTTGGTTATTTGATCTCCATTTGCCTTGTGTTTACTTTTAATGTAACGAGCCTAAATATAAATTGTTTCATGCCTTTATCGATCATATATTTTGTTTACTAGGACTCTGTACCACTGTTTTGTTCTGTTTGCATTCGTTCACATTCACAGTTGCCGGTATTCTAATCCAAACTTTAGAATATTCTACTTTCAGCATTTCGTTTGCATTATTTTGGTAATACAGCTGTGTGTACGGTGCATTTACATAGACTGTTTGTAATAAGGTTGCCCATCGCAACGGCATTGCTGTAAAGGGATGTCCCTTGTGCTGATACAGAGCAACAGAGATAGGCTACAGAGTCTCGGCATTTGAACATTTTGTTTATTAGGGTATTGCGTGATTATATAAGCAGATTTCAAAATAATTCCAGTGCAAGAACCCCCAAAAATGTGCCCCCTTTGCGATGTCAACAGCCCCCTTAATCACCGGGCCGGAAGTTGCATTTTTCAAAACACCAGAACAGTTTTTTCCTGCAATCTAGAGCATAACCATAATTGTTAATTCTATGTTAAAAATGTGTATATTTCTCTGCACATCTAAGCATACCTCTTGAGCTGTGTGTATATTTTTTCAAATCAACAAAATATGCTTCTCAGCATCTCTACTCAAATCTGGGTCAAATGTATTAAACGTAAAATATAAAATTTACTCATCTGGAATGCCAGCATCCGGGAGTCACCTCTTCACTGTTGATGTTGAGACTGGTGTTTTGGGGGTACTATTTAATGAAGTTGCCAGTTGAGGACTTGCGAGGCATCTGTTTCTCAAACTAGACACTCTAATGTACTTGTCCTCTTGCTCAGTTGTGCATCAGGGCCTCCCACTCCTCTTTATATTCTGGTTAGAGCCTGTTTGCGCTGTTCTGTGAAGGGAGTAGTACACAGCGTTGTACGAGACCTTCAGTTTCCTGAAAATTTCTCGCCTCTTTACTGCTTTGCTAGCATAATTGCAAAAGGATTTTCTAATGATCTTTTGCTTATCAATTGCTTATAATGGGCCTCTGTATGCCTATGTCGATATTTCATAAAAAATCTGCCGTTTACAGCTACAATAGTAATTTACAACATGAACAATGTCTACACTGTATTTCTGATCAATTTGATATTATTTTAATGGACCAAAAAAATTAGCTTTTCTTTCGAAAACAAGGACATTTCTAAGTGACCCCAAACTTTTGAATGCTCGTGTGTATTTTTAAAACAGGACACATTTGAGGGAGAATCACCTCTGCTGTTTGACTGCTATAATGCTTCCGCTCGGTTATTCTGGCATGTTGATGGTGTGGTCTCCAGATGACACACACTTGCAGGAACACCACAGGAGGCTGCTGAGGGTGGACAGCTCTTTACAATGGCTGGAACAGAGTAAATGGAGTGGCATCAAACACATGGAAACCAGAGTATGTGGTGTGCATGCATGTGTGTTTCATCTGGAGGCTTCCCCATCAACATGCCAGAGCATGAGCGTGCCTAATTTGAGGAGCATGAAGCGAGATTCGCAAAGGCTTGAGCGTCGGCCTTCCTGCCCGATCCAATTTGGCTCCAGTAGCGCTCCAGTTACGCTCACTTCACCAGTTCAGGGCATGCCCGGCTCATCATGCATTTGTAGTCTACTTGCGTACTGCTGTAACCCCTTGCTTTAGCTACTGTCATGGAGTTCGCTAAATATTGTCATAAAGAAACTGATAAAACACACAGGTGCTACATCAAGGTGACTTACAAAGATGAGGACCAAGAGCAAGAGAGGGTGTGTGGTGATGTAGTGTCAACAACTTAAGAATCATTGTGGAATCTGAAAAGGCTCGTATCGCAAAGGCATGATGGTGTACTTACTATGTGCACACGCTAAACGAAAGGAACAAGGTGGGTAGATAAGTGTGTATTTATAATCTAAAAATGATAAACTTTTATTATTTATAACTTTATTTATACAATAGGCCATCATTGATTTTGTCCCAATAAGCCTGGCATATTCGCACGTTCAAGGAGCTTTCCGTTTTGATTGGGTTATTTAGCTTAAAAACTTTAGGCCTACCTATAGAAAAATAATAAATTCTGCATCTCTGCCCAGCCTGGCAGAAAGGGTGTTGAGCATCCCCAGTGACTATGCACATGTGGAGAGGATATTCTCTCTACCTATAGAAAAATAAAAAATTCTGCATCTCTGCCCAGCCTGGCAGAAAGGGTGTTGAGCATCCCCAGTGACTCTGCACATGTGGAGAGGATATTCTCTCTACCTATAGAAAAATAATAAATTCTGCATCTCTGCCCAGCCTGGCAGAAAGGGTGTTGAGCATCCCCAGTGACTCTGCACATGTGGAGAGGATATTCTCTCTACCTAAAGAAAAATAATAAATTCTGCATCTCTGCCCAGCCTGGCAGAAAGGGTGTTGAGCATCCCCAGTGACTCTGCACATGTGGAGAGGATATTCTCTCTACCTATAGAAAAATAATAAATTCTGCATCTCTGCCCAGCCTGGCAGAAAGGGTGTTGAGCATCCCCAGTGACTATGCACATGTGGAGAGGATATTCTCTCTACCTATAGAAAAATAAAAAATTCTGCATCTCTGCCCAGCCTGGCAGAAAGGGTGTTGAGCATCCCCAATGACTCTGCACATGTGGAGAGGATATTCTCTCTACCTATAGAAATATAATAAATTCTGCATCTCTGCCCAGCCTGGCAAAAGGGGTGTTGAGCATCCCCAGTGACTCTGCAAATGTGGAGAGGATATTCTCTTTACCTATAGAAAAATAATAAATTCTGCATCTCTGCCCAGCCTGGCAAAAAGGGTGTTGAGCATCCCCAGTGACTCTGCACATGTGGAGAGGATATTCTCTCTCCCTATAGAAAAATAATAAATTCTGCATCTCTGCCCAGCCTGGCAAAAAGGGTGTTGAGCATCCCCAATGACTCTGCACATGTGGAGAGGATATTCTCTCTACCTATAGAAATATAATAAATTCTGCATCTCTGCCCAGCCTGGCAAAAGGGGTGTTGAGCATCCCCAGTGACTGCACATGTGGAGAGGATATTCTCTCTACCTATAGAAAAATAATAAATTCTGCATCTCTGCCCAGCCTGGCAAAAGGGGTGTTGAGCATCCCCAGTGACTCTGCAAATGTGGAGAGGATATTCTCTTTACCTATAGAAAAATAATAAATTCTGCATCTCTGCCCAGCCTGGCAAAAAGGGTGTTGAGCATCCCCAGTGACTCTGCACATGTGGAGAGGATATTCTCTTTACCTATAGAAAAATAATAAATTCTGCATCTCTGCCCAGCCTGGCAAAAGGGTGTTGAGCATCCCCAGTGACTCTGCACATGTGGAGAGGATATTCTCTCTACCTATAGAAAAATAATAAATTCTGCATCTCTGCCCAGCCTGGCAGAAAGGGTGTTGAGCATCCCCAGTGACTCTGCACATGTGGAGAGGATATTCTCTCTACCTATAGAAAAATAATAAATTCTGCATCTCTGCCCAGCCTGGCAGAAAGGGTGTTGAGCATCCCCAGTGACTCTGCACATGTGGAGAGGATATTCTCTCTACCTATAGAAAAATAATACATTCTGCATCTCTGCCCAGCCTGGCAGAAAGGGTGTTGAGCATCCCCAGTGACTCTGCACATGTGGAGAGGATATTCTCTCTACCTATAGAAAAATAATAAATTCTGCATCTCTGCCCAGCCTGGCAAAAAGGGTGTTGAGCATCCCCAGTGACTCTGCACATGTGGAGAGGCACCATCGCATTTGTATGTCATTCTAGGTAAATCACAGCCTATATGTGCAATTTATAGACTATAATGATTTAATACAACAAAATGCTGTTTAAATGCTGAACACTTTATGTCCCTTTTCGTTCCTTGTTAGGCTCCCTTTCTGGCTCCTGACCCATTTAGAGTTTTTTTTATCATGTTTAATATGACATGTAGACTATTTGAAATGATGTTTCTTACATTCACCTTGTCATGTTTATTCAAATACTTTTAATTCAAAACCATATGGTTTGGGAGTCACAAAATCGATGGGCGTTGGTTAAATTGTGATTTGAATGAAGGGAGCGAATTTGGAGCGTCTGTTGTTATTTCTGCACTGAGTGGTTTTTAGTGGAGCGGTTGGAAAGTACATGGAGCACCGGAGCGATCTACAAGCACCTCTCCATGAGCGATGATTTCCAACTGCTCAACTCCACTCACCTCCACTCACATGCTCTGATGGAAAGCATGTGTTGGATGTATTTGATATCATTCTACTGATTCGGCTTCAGCCATTACCAAGAGACCGTCAACCCAATTAAGGTGCCACCAACCTCCTGTGATGTACACACACACACAAAATGGACACACTTAACTCACTCCAATCATGCCCAGGCTGGATCATCTGTCTATCAGCACATAAATCAATGGGGCCTTGCTACCTGGGCTTCTGTGGGGGGGGGGGGGGTTACCAGTAGTACCCTTCTTCCTAACCACCAGCTTTACACGTCTGTGAGGGGTGAATAATACATTAGCCAGCATGGCCTATACGTTCCTTCTACTGCTAAAAGGAAGAAAAAGCGAGAGAGATTGGAGACATCTGCCCCCTCTTCTTTTACATCCAACCCAGGAGATCCCCTCCTGCTTTGCAACCTGTTTGCCTACAGTATGCCCCGCTTAACTCAGATATATGGTATGGGACCATACTGTAAGGAAGATTCAAGTCCCAGCTAAACAACAGCACCAGTCCTTGGATATATGAGGTGGGGAGTGATGCATACATCAACTCTGGTTCAGTTGACTTGATCTGAGGGAAGTTGCTGGCAGTGGTCTCTTCTTGTGGGTCAACAGTTACAAGTGACACACCCATCCACCTCAGTTTTAATGGCAAATTGTACAGACAGTGTTCCAGTCAGCTAGATTGTGACTGACCGCCTTGACACAACAGCAAAATAGATTATGAGAGCTTGAGACAAAAAAGGTTAGGACATTTTTGTAACCATTTTGTTCGCCTTGTTCTATTCAATGTCCTCTACCTATGTTGTACTCTAAATATCCCAATTCATGTTGTGATGTTCAAAAGAATACAAGATAATAATCAATGACAACATTCAAACCAATGAGGTTCGGAACTTGAAAGTCAATTATCTCATCTTTTTGCAGATAGAACCTTATAGTCCCAAGCTTTCGATTATTTAGGAGCTGAGACAGACAGACAAACACAGACAGACCGTCCTGTACTCCCTGTTCACCCACGACTGCATGGCCAGGCACGACTCCAAAACCATCATTAAGTTTGCAGACGACACACCAGTGATCACTGACAACGACCAGACAGCCAATAGGGAGGAGGTCAGAGACTTGGCCGGGTGGTGCCAGAATAACAATCCCTCAACGTAACCAAGACCAAGGAGATGATTGTGGACTACAGGAAAAGGAGGACCGAGCACGCCCCCATTCTCATTGACGGGGCTGTAATGGAGCAGGTTGAGAGCTTCAAGTTCCTTGGTGTCCACATCAACAACAAACAAGAATAGTCCAAACACACCAAGACAGTTGTGAGATGGCACGACAAAGCCTATTTCCCCTCAGGAAACTAAAAAGATTTGGCATGTGTCCTGAGATCCTCAAAAGATTCTACAGCTGCAACAGAGCTTCCTGACTGGTTGCATCACTGCCTGGTACGGCAATTGCTCTGCCTCTGACCGCAAGGCACTACAGAGGGTAGTGGGTACACCCAGTACATCACTGGGGCTAAGCTGCCTGCCATCCAGGACCTCTACACCAGGCGGTGTCAGAGGAAGGCCCTAAAGATTGTCAAAGAACTCATCCACCACAGTCATAGACTGTTCTCTCTACTACCGCATGGCAAGCGGTACCGGAGTCACAAGTCTAGGACAAAAAGGCTTCCCAAAAGTTTATACCCCCAAGCCGTAAGACTCCTGATCAGGTAATCAAATGGCTAGCCGGACTATTTGCATTGTGTGGGTCAACCCCTCTTTTTAAGCTTCTGCTACTCTCTGTTTATCAAATATGCATAGTCACTTTAACTATACATTCATGTACATACTACCTCAATTGGGCTGACCAACCAGTGCTCCCGCACATTGGCTAACCGGGCTATCTGCATTGTGTCCCGCCACCCACCACCAGCCAACCCCTCTTTTACGCTACTGCTACTCTCTGTTCATCATATATGCATAGTCACTTTAACCATATCTACATGTACGTACTACTTCAATCAGCCTGACCAACAGTTTCTTTACCTCGCTACTTTTAAAGCCTCCCTACTGTATATAGCCTGTTGTCTTACTGTTGTTTAATTTCTTTACTTACCTATTGTTCACCTAATACCTTTTTTGCACTTTTGGTTAGAGCCTGTAAGTAATCATTTCACTAAGGTAAGGACCTGTTGTTTTCGGCGCACGTGACAAATAAACTATGATTTGAGACAGACAGACAGACAGACAGACAGACAGACAGACAGACAGACAGACAGACAGACAGACAGACAGACAGACAGACAGACAGACAGACAGACAGACAGAGAGAGAGAGAGAGACAGACAGAGAGACAGACAGAGAGACAGACAGAGAGACAGACAGAGAGACAGACAGAGAGACAGACAGAGAGACAGACAGAGAGACAGACAGAGAGACAGACATACAACATCCCACGCATACACAGCCAAGTTCTCTCAAAGGATGCAGAGAAAGATTTGAGTCAGTGTGTCTGTTCTGGCTCCTTAAGTGCTGTGTGATTTATTCATCCTCATTTGCTGTCACGGGCCCCTAGCTATCTCTGTGTCGTGGCGATGCACCAGAGCGATGTAACTTAAACATTGCAGTGATCATTCCAGATGCATCGTTATTTACGAGCAAACTTTTTAAGTGTTTCTCAAACAAGCACGTAGAGAGAACGTTCACTAAGTGTGTCTTTAGACAGTGTGTCGATACTGATAAGATCAAAAGGATATTGCACACTGCTCTCGGAACAGCTTTCTCCATTCAAATGTACATGAGAATTACTCCACAATGCTGACGACAGATCAGCTCCTAGAGTGATATTACCACCTATGGATGCAAGTAGGCTATTGAGGTGGCTTATTATGCTTTACCCAATAATAATGCAGTAAATCACAGATTGCGCACATGTTGTCACACATTCATGAAATACATTGAGGCAGAAAATTACAGACAGTAGCCTAGTCGCAAAATAGAACTCTATTGATTGCAAAATGATTGAAATAGCCTATATATGCCGTCATCTACATTTTCATTTGAAGCATAATTGTATCCTTCAATTGTTTGAAACAATTGGAAATACTTTGGCAAATATGTATTTGTAATTATCGGAGGTCACAGTCAGACAGACACCTAGCCTAAATATCTTGATTCTATTTTTAATGGCATTTTTTTCTCTGAATTAAGTGACGTGGAAGGGCAAAAAAGTATCGAACAATGCACTTTGGCTGCTCTACGAGTGGTCTGGATCACTGTTTTTTTAGGAGCCACGTTACTAATGAAAATACATCGTCCGATGATTCTAATGATGATCCTAACACAATGAAGACTCTGTAAAGGAGGTCCAGACCAGATAGAGAGTAGAGACTGAAAACACAGGTCTGGGATCAGGGATAGGGGACTCAGGTATGGCAAAACTGCACTGCAAAGTCATCTGGGTAGGTTGGGCAAAACTGTACATGGTATGGTTCATTGGTAAATGATTCTGTCTGCTCCCTCTCTCTCTCTCTCTCTCTCTCTCTCCCTGACCCCCCTCTCTCCCGGTTCCTCTCATTATCTCTTTCTATATTTCCCCTCTCTGTCTTTCTCTTTCCCTCTTTCTCCCTGTCCCTCTCTCCCTCTCTGGGTTTCTGGCACTTTAGCGACGGGCCTCAGAGCTAAAGAGGCAAAGCCCATTCGGAAAGGTCTAACGAGTCAAGTTATTACAGCAACCAAGTGTGAGATTAATTAACTGAGTGGCGATTAGGAATAGAGCAGACAAGATCTCCTAATAGTAATGCTGAAACAAATCAACGTGATTTATCTCGCAGAGCCATTTGGGAGAAGAAAAACAAAATAACCATAAGTAATAATGATCTTCCCTCCTCTGAAAGTTAATGATGCCAAATAGAAAATATATTTTTTTTGCCAACAAAAAGTCCTCAAAAAGCCGTAAATAAATATATAAATCCCTCATAATTAACCCGCAGCTGTTTGCCATCATAAGCCATTAAGTATATAAAAAAAATACGAACGTAGAAAGAGAGAGAGAGAGAAGGGGAGAGAGAGATAACATGGGCATAAGCCCAACTGAAAGGGGTGGAAGGGGGTGTTGAATCTCAGGTTGGTTAGCTGGCAATACACCCCAAGGGAGGACCTGGAAAGAGAGGGAGGAGTGCCATGCGTGAAGGAGAGAGAAGGAGGGAGAGGCAGAAAGGGAGAAGAGGAAAGGAGATGCCAGGAACCCTGCTTAGGTTTGTTTAATCAAACCAAGTTGTATGCGTGTCAGGTGTCTGTAACACAAATTCTGTAGAGCATGTGGTGTATGTGGTGTATGTGGTGTATGTGGTGTATGTGGTGTATGCCTCTAAGTGTGTGTGTATGTTTACCTGTGTGTATGTGTCTGCCTGCCTGTGCGTGTCAGCCTCCTTAGCCGACTGTGTGTATGCGTGCACATAGGTGAGAATGTACGTGTGTGTGTGTGTTTCAGAGCATGTGTCAGCAGCCAGAAACACAGCCCTAACGCCTTGACCCGGCTGGCTGCGTTCCTGCCTCTAACTGCCCTAATCTTGCTTTTGTTGTTGTGCTCTTGACCTGAATGGGTAATGAGTGAGCAGGTAAACACGAGCTCTCTCTCACATTTCATTCTATGAATGTTGCACCCGAGAAGAGATTTCTGTTCTGTGACTTCGAGTGACTCTCTCTTGCAATGCATTAGCCTAAAACCTGGCTGGCTGGCTGGCTGGCTCTCTCTCTCTCTCTCTCTCCCTCTCTCCCTCCAAGGAGCTTTATTGTGAAATGAACAGTAAACATTACACACAGAAATTCCAAAAGAATAAAGACATTACAAATGTCATATTATGTATATATACAGTTGTACGGTGTACAAAAAGGAAAATAAGTAAATAAATCCTTACGTTTGGGTCAGTCACAGTGGTCAGGTATTTTGCCACTGTGTACTCTCTGTTTAGGGCCAAATAGCATTCTAGTGTGCTGTTTTTTGGTTAATTCTTTACAATGTGTCAAGTAGTTATCATTTTGTTTTCTCATGATTTGGTTGGGTCTAACTGGGTCTCCTCTGGTTGGGTCTCTCTCTCTCTCTGTCGTTTCTCTCTCTTTAAAGATCTTAACGTGAGAACCGCCTGTCGAGCTCTGGCTAGCTAGCTCACCCCGAGGCTATCACCTCCCCTGGAGCTCCTTAGCAGCCTGTTTGAAAAGATAGAAATACAGAGAAAGAAACATGTATAATTACTCATCTATTACACTGTGGTAAAGCTGGACCAATTAGGATTGCTTTTTTATTCTTCCCTATCCCAGGTACATGAGGACATACCTCGAAAATTAATCGCTCACGGGTGATAATTGACTCAAACATTTGCTGGCACGTCTTAATAAATCAACGTCAGTTGCACGGATAGTCTCATAGTTCCTCCTTAAAAGCTTGAGATCCCATGCATGGTCTTTTCTTGTTTTGTTTATGTTGCTCAAGAAGGATGCCAAACCAGAGGAAAAATAAACACAGACATGTTAAAACCTCAAGGGTTTTGAGCTGTACATGGTATATTTTCAACCATTATAAAGTCATTGAAAGCCACTGGCATGTGGAAAATGTGAAACCACCAGATCACGGCTGTCCACTGCAGACAAGCAGCTGTTCATAGAAATGTTGAAGCAGCGATCGCTGATTAGATTAAACACAATCATTACACAGTACTTTTACAACTGTAAAGACTGTAAGATAATCTGATATGTAGGCATGATGGCTATATCAAAAGCTGATTCTCACAACGGCAGTTATTTAGACAGACTCAATAGCTATTCATACAGAACAGTTAAGCTGGAAGTTAAGCCCTCTTTTTTAATTTAGAGCCATTCAGACTCACTGCTTTTCTTTTATACCTGGACCAGTTCTGGAATGTTCTGTGTTGAGCTACACAGAGGACAAGCAGGATTTTGTCATTGTGTGGACAAGCCTGTATCGGTGTGTGTTTGTATGTGTGTGTGAGTGTGTGCGAGCGTGTATAAATTGGGGCACATGTACTGTATCAGGGATGGCCGTCATCTATGTGTGTGTACGAGTGTGTACGTGCTCTCATGTGATAGCAGCACACTGTTTGTTGTGCAAGTTGCAGACTCACAAACCAGTTGGAACCTCGCATTAGCATGGGAAGTAACCTTCACAGACAGAGCATGTCAGACTATGTCCCAAGTTCTCCCTGCGCAAGCAGAAGGATGGTGTGTGTGTGTGTATGTCTGTGTGTGTGCATGCATGTCCAGTGTCTGCATGAGTGTGTTCTTTAGAGACTGCCATACATATGAGAGAGAAAGCTTCAAGTTTCTCAGCGTAGACATCACTGCCGATCAGAAATGGTCCACCCATTACAGACAGCGTGGTGAAGACGGCGCAACAGTGCCTCTTCAACCTCAGGAGGCTGAAGAAAATTGTCTTGGCCCATAAGACCCTCACAAACCTTTACAGATGCATATTTGAGAGCATCCTGTCAGGCTGCATCACCGTCTGGCATGGCAACTGCACCGCCCGCAACCGCAGGGCTCTCCAGAGGGTGGTGCGGTCTGCCCAACGCATCACTGCCTGCCTTCCAGGACACCTACAGCACCCGATGTCACAGGAAGGCCATAAAGATCAACAAATACACCAACCATCCGAGCCATGGTTTGTTCACCCCGCTATCATCCAGATGGCGAGGTCAGTACAGGTGCATCAAAGCTGTGAAAAACAGCTTCTATCTCAAGGCCATCAGATTGTTAAATGGCCATCACTAGTCAGCTACCACCCGGTGACTCAAACCTGCACCTTAGAGGCTGTTGTCCTATATACATAGACATGGAATCACTGGTCACTTTAATAATGGAACACTCATCACTTTAATAATGTTTACATACTGCTTTACTCATCTCATATGTATTTACTGTATTCTATTCCACTGTATTTTACTCTATGCCACTCTGACATTGCTCGTCCTAATATTTATATATTTCTTAATTCCATTATTTTACTTTTGCATTTGTGTGTATTGTTGTGAACTGTTAACTTTACTGCACTTTTGGAGCTAGGAACACAAGCATTTTGCTACACCCGCAATAACATCAGTTAAATTTGTATATGTGACCAATAACATTTGATTTGAATTGATTTGAGAGGGAGACAAGCCAGGGTCAATACAACCATCCGGGACCCATCCGGGCTAACTGTTAATACTGCTGCCGTAGTCCTTATAATGAATGTTTTGTCGGGTTAGCAGAGCATTTTTATTTTTTATTTAACCTTCAACCTTTATTTATTCAGTCAAGAACAAATGCTAATTTACAATGACTGTCTACCAAAAGGCAAAAGGCCTCCTGTGGGGACGGGGGCTGGAATTAAACATAAAAATGTAGGACATCACACACATCACGACAAGTGAAACACCACAACACTACATAAAGAGAGACCTAAGACACCAACACAGCATGGCAGGAACACGTGACAACACAGCATGGTAGCAACACAACATGATAACAACATGGTAGCAACACAACATCGCAGCACAACATGATAGCAAAACATGCTACAAATATTATTGGGCACAGACAAAAGCACAAAGGGCAATAAGATAGAGACAAGTATACATTACATTTATTTTACTAGGCAAGTCAGTTAAGAACTATAGTTTAAGAACAAATTCTTATTTACAATGACGGCCTAACCCGGCCAAACCCTAACCTGGACGATGCTGGGCCAATTGTGCCCTGTACTATGGGACTCACAATCACAGCCGGTTATGATACAGCCTGGAATTGAACCAGTGTCTGTAGTGACGCCTCTGGCTCTGAGATGCAGTGCCTTGGATCGCTGCGCCACTCGGGAGCCCCCCTTTGAATGAAGAGATGGGGATAAAACTGTCCAGTTTGAGTGTTTTTTGCAGCTCGTTCCAGTCGCTAGTTGCAGCGCACCGCATAAGCAGAGCAATGTAGGAGAAGATTGAAGAGGAGAGGGAGATGGTTCTCTGGGCGGCTGCAGACTGCAATAGAAGACCACACCGATCGGAGAGAACGTTAAACACTAACACTCAAGGCCACCTCGCCACCAACCTCCGCTGTCGTAATGAAAGAAACACAGAGATAGGGGAATAGGGGAGTCTCTCTCTCTCTCTCTCTCTCTCTCTCTCTGACTATTCTGGTGGCTTGTTTTTTGTATTCTTCCCTCAATCTCCACCTACCTCTTTCTCTTGGCTCCCTTCTTCTTTGCCTTTTCTCTCTCTCACACTCTCCCATCTCGAGAGACTTGTAAACAGCATTAGTAAACTAAATGCCTTTAATGTGTTTTTTCACAGCCACACCCAACACTGGGGAAGTATATGGCAATACATAGAATGCAGCTTTATATGGCTTTATGGGCTCATGTAGTACATATATATACAGTTAAATTCGGAAAATTACATACACTTAGGTTGGGGTCATTAAAACTTGTTTTTCAACCACTCCACAAATATCTTGTTAACAAACTATAGTTTTGTCAAGTCGGGTTAGGACATCTACTTTGTGCATGACAAGTACATTTTACAACAATTGATTACAGACAGATTATTTCATTTATAATTCACTGTATCACAATTCCAGTGGGTCAGCAGTTTACATACACTAAGTTGACTGTGCCTTTAAACAGCTTGGAAAATTCCAGAAAATTATGTCATGGCTTTAGAAGCTTCTGATTGACATCATTTTCTTGCTAATTGACATCATTTGAGTCAATTGGAGGTTTATCTGTTAATTTATTTCTAGGCCTACGATTATTTTCAGCAAACTAAACATTTGTAAATATTTGTATGAACATAACAAGATTTAACAACTGAGACATAAAATGAACAAGTTCCACAGACATGTGACTAACAGAATTGGAACAACGTGTCCCTGAACAAAGGGGGGGGAGGGGGTGCAAAATACAACAGGCCTAAAAGCCCCCAGTCCAGCCTCTCTCAGCCTCTTCAGTGATGTCTGGTGAGGACCTGCTTTACAACAGGCCTAAAAGCCCCCAGTCCAGCCTCTCTCAGCCTTTTCAGTGATGTCTGGTGAGGACCTGCTTTACAACAGGCCTAAAAGCCCCCAGTCCAGCCTCTCTCAGCCTTTTCAGTGATGTCTGGTGAGGACCTGCTTTACAACAGGCCTAAAAGCCCCCAGTCCAGCCTCTCTCAGCCTTTTCAGTGATGTCTGGTGAGGACCTGCTTTACAACAGGCCTAAAAGCCCTCAGTCTAGCCTCTCTCAGCTTATTGCGGACAGTCTGAGCACTGATGGAGGGATGGTGCGTTCCTGGTGTAACTCGGGCAGTTGTTGTTGCCATCCTGTACCTGTCCCACAGGTGTGATGTTGAGATGTACTGATCCTGTGCAGGTGTTGTTACACGTGGTCTGCCACTGTGAAGACGATCAGCTGTCCGTCCTGTCTCCCTGTAGCACTGTTTTAGTAGGCGTCTCAGTACGGACAGTACTGGCCACATCTGCGCTCCTCATGCCTCCTTGCAGCATGCCTATATATATGTATATACTGTATGAGGGAGACATGTGACCATATTAGACATACATATTTTCCTCAGATTATACAGATCCACAAAGAATTCGAAAACAACCCCAATTTGTAAGTCGCTCTGGATAAGAGCGTCTGCTAAATGACTTAAATGTAAATGTAAACCCCAATTTTGATAAACTCCCATACCCACGGGGTTTCACCTACCACAGTGATTTATCACAGCAGCAAGATTTTTGACCTGTTGCCATGAGAAAAGGGCAACCAGTGAAGAACAAACACCATTGTAAATACAACCCATAATTATGTTTTATTTTATTTTCCCTTTTGTACTGTAACTATTTGCACATCGTTACAACACTCTATATAGACATAATATGACAATTGAAATGTCTTTATTCTTTTGGAACTTCTGTGAGTGTAATATTTACTGTTAATTTTTATTGTTTATTCCACTTTTGTTTGTTATCTACTTTACTTGCTTTGGCAATGTTGCCATATGTTTCCCATGCCAATAAAGCCCTTGAATTGAATTGAGAGAGAGAGAGAGAGAGAGAGAGGTGGTTTGAGTATATGTGAACTAAGGGGAGATTCTTGGCTCTTGGATTATATTGGCTGATAAAGCATTTTGCGTGTTTGTTTGTGATCTAAATATGTCGGGACTGTGTCAATGAGGTTTGGCACAACCCTAACCCACACACTTAAAAGCAAAAATCCCTGTAAGAGAGAGGTGCCATTTTAATTTATACACACACATTTCATGCATCCACAGACAGACAGACAGACAGACAGACAGACAGACAGACAGACAGACAGACAGACAGACAGACAGACAGACAGACAGACAGACAGACAGACAGACAGACAGACAGACAGACAGACAGACAGAACTAGCCCCGGGGCTTGAGGCCTCATATATATTCCTGTCCACACTTCCTCATATGGCTCTTATCAGGGCTTGTTAACGGGGAGCAGCTTTGCTCATTAGTTAGATCTACTGAGGATTCATCAGAAGCCATTTGGGCCAGACAAAGAAACAAATCAAAGCGTATCACTACACCCTTATCTTATCCAATAAATTACTCCACCACCCTATTCCCCTTTCTGGAAACACATTTAACCCTTTAGACCCCAATAGAGTTCTAGAATATTTCTGTAGATTACTGAGCCATTTTTCTCAAACATTTTAATACAAACAGACATACCTCAAAACAAAGAACAAATGACAATATG